>NC_135244.1:9090909-9393939 GCF_947623445.1 Clavelina lepadiformis | reverse complement strand
CATTGCGTTGGTAGATCTTCAAATGTAGCCGAATTAACAGTTGTGATTTCTTTTTTATTAAAAGTACGTTGTCAAAATTGTGTGTTAACCAAGTTGTGTCGGGGAACTTTATACCTACAAACCAATAATGATTAATGATCTCTAAAGCTGTCAAAATCCCGGTTTTACCATTTACCTTATTCCTATGATGCAATTTCTGTTTATCGCTAGGTGTTTGTTTAGAACTCGGTTTAGTGACCAAATTAAAATATCTTTATTGGGACTTAGTTTGTTAGCATTGATCTGTTATTTGTGCTATTTCGCCAATATCGGACTACTACATTCTAAAATTATAGTTAACTTAGTTTAACAAAGTAAAATGTGTCAGTACTGTATATAAGTATTTCGTTCTTATCATATCTCGGAACGCGAAGCAGGTCGGATAACAACAGCAACCTAGAAAATTTGGTGTATTCAATTCATTTCTAAAGTGTGTATAAGTATGATAAATGAGTTTTCGTATATAGGCCTGAATCAAAGAAAAAGCAATCAAACCTATGGTAAAAATCAGTTAAAGTTATAGCTTTTCTTATATACGATATAACTTTACAAATTTCCTGATGCCTTACGCGCGCACATTCCCGAATGTGCTCTGGTAAACAAGCTCACGCTTTTACGACGGGTCTTGTCATCAATTTATTGAACTTATGATGGGGTCCGCTTGATAATTATGTCGACCGTTTTGACGTCGCAATAAATGATTGGTGTAGTTTATCAGTAACAGAATGTGCGTTTACATATGCCAGAGCAGAGTGCTTCAGTAAACAAAACGGGGCTGAGTTTGATATATGTATGTGTTTTCGTGACACATTAACGTCTAGTTGCTAGCATCGTATGAAAGACGAGGTAGTGAAAGTCGAAACAAAACTTTAACCTTCGACTGTGGCTCGGAAGTAATGGAATCATGCAAAAGAGACGAGTGTTTATGCAAGCTGTGGTTTAATTTTTATTATTAACAAAAGAGTAGAGCCGTAGATTTTGATGTAATACGATCATGAAACCTTCATTTCACTAACCTTTCAATGTTTTGTATGATTTACAGTGAAGTTAATGGAAATGACTAAAAATATATGCTGCATAAATCTAAGTAAAATCTTGTGGTAGAAATCTAAGGGTTTAAGCTACTATAAGCAGCCTTTAGCATGAAAAAGCACAGCGTCATTCGCGGAATCAAATGCACCATAGCCGTACTTGTTGTTATACTTTGGGTAAGCAAGCATTATGATGTTGAACCCCAAGTCCATAAATCAGCAAACTTTTTGCTTGTAAAGAAGACACAGTCTTAACACAAGTGGCCCGAAAAGCAAAAAGAGCTTTTGATATTTAATTGATTTTTGACTGGCTGGTGCCACGAAATTGTTTGCTAACACTCTTGCCTACAGTTTACAGAGACCGATTTGAACTGTGAAATTTAACATGTCCAATTTTAGATAGCAGGTGTACAGGCCTTGAGCATAGCTCATGTCTAATTAGATGAATTTACACATAACCAATTATAGTCGACAAGTGTTTAGAATATGCTTCAGTAGAGGATCTCGTTAAATACATTGTAGTGTAGATTGGCATCACCAGATATCATCTTAATATTTCCATTATAGTTGTCCACAAAACATGTCAAAAACTTTAACTAATTTTAAAATGATTTGGTTGATTTTATGATTGTGGTTTGGCCAAAATGTCACTGATATTTTGACTTGCATCAAAAGTAATCTATAAAAACCTATATTACCTTTCGTTATATGTGTTATGAATTACCACTAGTCCACACTACAAAACACATGTATAAAAATGGTTGTAATTTATTTTAAACAGTAAGCAATGTGTATACTTTATATCTGCTATGTCATAGCATAGCAAATCATAGCAGCTATGAAAAGCATATAAAGAAATAATTTCAAACATCGGTCGATTCATTTTGAAAATTGACAAGTGCTTTTCGTATCTAACAGATAATAATTGACTTCATTCACGTACAGGCTATTGATTTCAAAATTTGGTCCAGGTGCTTGCTCACAATGGCGAAAAAAATTTTCCTTAAAAGCATTAACTCACGTTCGTTTGATAAGGTTGTTTGCCGTCGATATTATAATCTTAGCAAAACGATGAGAATGTACTACAATTCGTATAAGTTAATATCTAATCCAGTGAGACCCGATATATCATACCATCAAATGTAATGTTTTCATTTCTGAGTCAGAAAACACGTTTGGGTATTTGTATAGTGGGGTGAGAAAGCAGCCTACGGTAAAGTACATGACTTGTATCTATTACATACTTTTACAAGATTTTCATTTGCATATTCGCGCAACATCATCCAAGAAGCTAAAATCCGTCATTTAATTAATAGCTGTACATTATCTTGTCCGTAAAGCTCCCGGCATATCCAGTTGATCATAATGGATTAACATTATAACAAGATGTTCAAATCTGAGGTTGCTGTAATAAATAACATGTTTTCAGGTGGTCAGTATAGCAATCCTTGGAGTTGTTACCGTGATACGAGACAACTTGAGCCACGTTGTTATTGTTACTGAAAACACAACTTCGGGAGATTTTTATCTAGACGTCTTTTTCCCTGTCATTCTTCCCGTGTTGATAACTGTATCTTGTTTCGTTTTTGTCATTGGTTGTTTGGGATGCTGTGGCGCCTTCACAGAGAGTCAGATACTATTAGGATGGGTAAGTCAAACCAACCCTATCTGCATGAACCAGGCGTGTACTGAATTAAATATAAAACAAATGTAAAATTTGATTATGTATATTTACGTGATATTAACACATTCAACTAATCCTTCACTGCTATCCAAAAGCAATTAAATACTGTACTTGTCATATTGGGATCATAGATCGCGTCTCAGAGCAGGAAGAGAAACATGGCCACAGCGAGCGATCGGCAATACAAAGCAGTATTAAGCTTATAGCATCTCTTAAACACTAGTGTTCTCAACTAAATGCACGTTTCACCATCATCAAATGTATCCTGAAAATAGTGAAAAACAATTCCAAAAGTTTTGTGGACATCCAGTCGACTATTATCGATTAAAGTCGATTTGTCTATTTGTAGCGTCACTGGTACCACGAAACACGTACAGACATAAACCTATCGCTATAGGCTAAAATCGGATTTACAAAAATTTTGAGATTACTATAAATTCATTTCATTTTTCTTAATTCTTTTCCTTATAACAAACAAAAGTTGTTTCTGAGTTTTGACGCGTATAAGTGTTTATGCTTCTCGTATGTATACGTGTTAAAATTTGCTTTTTCAACGCGTTCACAATTTACAAGAGCATATAGCAGGGCTACTCAACTGGCGGACCGCGGTCCGAATGCGGACCTTTTGAGTGTTGAATCCGGACCTTATCTGTCTCAGCATTTACGCAAATGAAATCGTTCATCATTAGTTTTCTTATTCCTGCTTATTCAATTAATCAGCGAGTATGTAAGTGGTAAATTAATACCCATCCAGAGAATTATTATATTATATACCGTATTTTTAATACATTTGTACGACTGTAAGTTATTTCATGAGAGTTATAACGGACCTAAGCCAATTTTGAACTTTTGTAACTGGACCTTTGCTAAGAATAGTTGAGTAGCCCTGGCGTATAGTAATGAACCGTTTGGTCAACACAGCCAAGTTTTTTCAACGATAATTAATTTATCGTGCAAGCATTTTATGAAATCGTTATTTTGAATCTTTCGGCCAAGAAAATTGTCATACATAAGCTCTCGCAAATTGCGAACGTGCATGTAATTCGTGAACACGCCGAAAATAAAAACGAATTTTGGCACATATGGCTAACCAATGTAACTATAGCCTTGGAATTATAGAAAGTAGTCCTAATGATAGACACTTTTTTGTTTTTTTAGTTTTTTTTTTCACTTCTGGTCACCTTTTGTGTTGAACTGAGCGCCGGGATTTGGCGAATGGTGGATTATGATTTGAGCTACAACGAAACTGATATAGAACAGCTCAAAATTAACATTGACAAATACGAAGGAGAGAATCCATCAGCATTGTGGTTCACTTCAGCCTGGAAAGAAGTGCAACGTGAGGTTTGTTGCTTGGTGAAGATTTATGCTACTAATGAATGTGTGGTGTGAGGACCTTGTATCGGTAACAATTTCTAGTGAGTGGGAGTTGGAATTAATAATGTACTGATACATTTTCGTCACAAGGTTTGGAATACAAGTTTGTGTTTACTTAGTTTCAGTGTTGCGGGGTGGATTCGTTTGAAGATTGGTTGCAGAGCCACCCAGACCTTTTACGTTCATGCTGTCCTTACAACATAGAGCGCATACAATGTGCACATGACTTCGGCATAATGGAAGGTTGTGGCGAAAAGTTACTCCAGTATCTTAGCTCGTCTCCTTACATGAAGTCGATTCCTTATCTCACTGCCATAATGGGTATTATCCAGGTAGGCTATGCATATATAGATAAGTTCATCGTTTCCCTTATAAGTATAGGTTCCTGTTCAATGATCTAATGCTTCAACCAAAAATGACTATTGAAACAAATTTCTAGTGTAGGCTAGTAAACTTCATCAAAAGTATAAAGTTTGACAAAACATCATTCATTAGCGTGGTTGTGCATGACTCTTGCGAGTAAGCTATGTCAATACATCAAAATAGTATAATAGTATAATGTATAAACCATACAAGGTCGATCATTCGTAGTTATTTAGTGAGATTCATTCTGCAAGTTTTGTAAACAGATACAGTTTCTTTCAAAATATTTTTGACAGTTTTATCACCTTTCTTCTTCACTAGAAACGCGTTAGCACAGGTATAAAACTTTAGATTTCCTCATGTCGCAAATCATTTGTCAATAGCTAGTCGGTTTCTTGGTATTTTTCTGCCGAACGCGGTCCGTAGTGAAGTTATTTGTGAACTCATAAAATCGTGACAACTATAGGAATGATGTCAGAAATTCAACGGATGATTTACGGAGTCATTCTACGAGCTATAAACCAATGCTGTCAATGGCTCAATAAAACGGTCTCGCTGCCAAATAGTAACCGTTATGTAAAGTATAGGTAGGCTATCCATATATAATTCAACTTACCAAAATACTATAAAATTCGGTAACTTTTACAACTTACTGAAAACAGAAGATCTTGCCGATTTTTGTAATCTATTAACTTTCGTTGGTATAGGTTACATTAATAGGTTTAATACTGGATAGTAAAAACGAAAAACCCATTTCCTTTTATATAAAGCCCTGGTAACATATTTTTCAATTTTTTAGCCTAAAAAGAGAGCAATTTTTGTTTAGACAAAAACAACGTTATTGTATAAAATATTATGCTATTTTCATGTTTGACAGCCCAAAAGCAGTGTATACACAAACTTAAAAATTAGCTAGTCATTATATTAGAATTATTAATGTTGCAAATGATTTTTAATATAAAAATTAAGAGTTGAAATTAAAGAACCTATACAGCCATGTTTTACTGATTTTTTTCAAGATTATAGTACAAATTATTTGCAGGTTGTGGCCATGATTTTAACACTTAAACTATGGCTAACCTTCTGCTTTGCTGTGAAAACTCAATATGATGGATACGACATTGACGTTAAACACGGCAGTCATCCACAACGACAGTATCACGTTACGCACAGAAAAGGCGTAAAACTTGACAACACATCTGAAGGCAAGTTTTTATCTTATTTTCTATTTTAAATAAAACGTTTTCATTCAAAACATTATCCAGTTCTATAGTATTACTCATTTGCTTGAAGTAATACTGTAATACGTTACCGCATAACGATTTCCAAATTTCAACCATACTTTCCATTAAATTAGGTCAGTGTTTACATCTACTGTCAATAAAATTTCGATTTTTCAGTTTATTACTTTCCCACACTTGCTGTATACGACGGTCACAAATATCGCGACATCAGCAGATATATTCCAACGAGAAGCGATGGCGCACGATCTAGCAGTAACCGAAGTGTTGGATGTACAAATAATAGGTACTTGTGCAATATTCGAAATGAACCTGCAGCGTACCCACGACATGTTAAGACACAGTATTTGACAACGCCTCTTTCAAATTGGGTTGGTGCAACCCAGTCGCCTAAATGTGACTTGCTAAACGAAAGCACAAAGCATGCGCAGGATCATTGTATTGAAAAAAGCAACAGTGCTCAAGCAGAGTTGATCCAAAAAAGCGGCATCGGGGAATATTCACGTTTAACACGAAGCTGCAGCTCTTTTCTGATAAAAAACGGCTGGGACTGCGATGGAGAAAGTTTGCAAAACGCATCTGCAGAGGCTAAAACGCGTTTTGCGATTGATCGTGACTATGGAGTTGGTGCAACAGTGAGCGAACGAAGCGCACATTCACCCATGAAAACTAAGGACAACTTACATACAATACACAAATCCCGGACATCCATAAACACAATGAGTAATGCTAATGTTGGCCACGAAAGGGAACCAATTCTTGACAAAAATGTCAATCAAAGGCCGCAAGATGTCACCCAGCTTGTTAGTTTTAAAAAGCTTGGCAGTACATTAGGGAGTGTGAAGAAAGCAGAAAATGATATCCAAGTTGAAAATTTACCGAGACCAAAGCTCTCTGATTCGCCAACATTGTGTTTCGAAAATAACGCTGAAAACCCCCGACCGACAAACACGTGATACCTCTGTCATTAACGGTTATTCTGAAACGGGGAATTTTTGTAAAAATCGCCGTGGTAGGTGAAATACTGCGATGTTATGAACAAACATATAATATACCAGTGATTTTGATTTTATCGGCGCAAGATTTCACTCTGATATGTTTTTTTGCGTTCGTGCTTTTCGTAGCGTACTACGCAACCAAACGTGTTCAATAGATACAAATAAAAAAAATCGAAGCACAAATACGTTGCTTAACAAGGAACGAAAAGTGAGGCAAAACATTATCCACTACTAAATCATTCTGCTCGATTTCGGGTAAGTTGTTTGCAATACCTGACGACGGCAGACCCTGCAAATACAGTCTATTTATTGCTTCTGTGAATTATATCTATAACGAGATAACTCTTTCCATGACAAGTATATGATTGTATTTACTTTTCCTGCACACCGCCACAGGTATTAAAGCAAAAGCAATTATAGGAGAACAACAAATGTAAGTTACATGATACAGTATAAAAATATTTAAAGAAACAAACAATTCAAAAAAAAACAAGATACTATCAGAAAACATATAAAAGTAGCCATAACAAGCTGATTTATCAACACAAACAGAAAACATTGCACAATGTAACAAAATATTGTTGCTAGTTAGAATCTACTACTGCAAGAACACATACGGCAAAGAAAGAAATTACTTCCGGTATGGCAGTCAAAAGTATTACAAAATAGAAAAGGTACAAATTAAAACGCACGGGCGGATATACACAATTAACATCACACAGCACTAAAGATACTAATTAGTATACATCGACTGCAAAAAGAAAATATATTGCAATATAGTGAAAAAAGTAGTTTTAAAAGGTCAAATGGAACATTAAGATTATTAAAATATGAACCACATAAATATTTGATAAAGACAAAATCACAATTAACTTATCGAGGAACAGTTGTTGCAGACACCTATATAACATTTTCATTGTTACTACATTGCCTTTAAAAAAACTGTTGATTGTGCACTGTAGCAATGCTATTATAAAAATGTTTAGAAAGAAATGATCAGTTACCAGAAATAAAATGAATGAAAACGATTCTGTTTTTAAAAGCTTTGAATAAAATATATGAAGTATCATGTACAAAAGTTCAATAATCATGATACGCTGCACGTTGTGCAATCACCTCTCAAAGAATTTCTCACACATTTTTGACAATTCAGTGAAAACCTAAAAGTGAGTTGTTTATTTCTTACAACAAAAGTAGCTTACGTTTTCTTGGTTGATATATATGGTACTGTTTAAATTATTTTCTACAACATTATTATTATCTTAAAAAGTACATGCATGTTACAGACTAAAAAAATTAGCAATACTATTTAGTAAACTATCTAACAAATTTACAACCATCTACAGGGTGGGCTAAAAATGTCTGCCTTTTAAAATTCTTGCTTTACTTGCAATATATCTGAAAACCAATGTTAGCTATTATGGACCTGAAAACAACTTCAAAATGGTAATTTTTGGCCCACCCCACATTTCAAGTTTTACCGTATGTAAATACCATGTAATATCCCTACAGTATACTATGTTTGCCAGCAGGCATAATTTCAACAACAAAAGGTGTTCAGCTAGTGAATGAATTCCTTAATGAACCAACGTTTCGCTAACCCATGCAGGTGAGCTTCATCAGGGCAAATTACAATAAATAGAGAATATTTTTGAAAACGTTTTCAAAAATATTTTTTATTCTCTATTATTGTAATCTGCCCTGACGAAGCTCACCTGCATGGGTTTGCGAAACGTTGGTTCATTCACCAGCTGAGCAACTTTTGTTGTTGATACAAACAGTATTTTAAATTGTGACCAAGTAAAATCTTATTTTCAACTAATCAAAATCGAATAAATCAGTAGTTACTAATATAATTACCTTTTGCATCGAAGGTCTTTTAGTTCGCTTACTTTCCACACATTGATTACCTAAATCATACAGTGCTTGTCCTGTTCCATGGCACCATTCCCCAGCCAAGGTATCGAAAAAACTTTCAACTTCCACATCACACATTTCTTCTATGTACATGGTAAGGTGGCATGGATCTCTATTTTCATCCATTACGGCCATGCCAGTAAGTAGTTCAAGTAAAACCTGTTAGTTCAAATGTTACGTAAATGATTGTCTGCGTTAAGAACACCAAAACACTATGGTAGGCATGCATTATATAAAACTATATACACTATACAGCACTTCAAAAAACACCATGAGAACTAATTGTTGTAGCAAAACTTACCACACCAAAGCTGTATACATCCATTGCATTTGATACAACGCCCTTGTAAGCTTCAGGTGACATGTAGACTAAAGTGCCAATTGGATTATTGGTTTTGGTACTTGTTCTGTTCGAAGCTTCAGAATCAGTTGATCTTATCAAGCCAAAGTCACTGATTCGTGGTTTCATTTCAGAGTCAAGCAAGATGTTTGAACTAAACAAAATATTAATGCAAATTTACCGGGGGAAATTAAATAAACACTGCCGCATTAAATAGAGAAATATTCAATTTTATGTGCACTATAATAATCATGTTATACATGTATGTAATATATATAAAGACATTAATAGAGTGGGATCTCATTAATTTGAACCATTTTGACCCCAGGGCACTGTCTCTAAAAAGTAAGGTTACCAAAATAAAAAATGGGATACAATGCGCTAAAATACATTGAAGGTTATCTGTACCATGATACTTTGTGTTGGATGGTGAGAATTTTGGATTAATAAACTTTAGAATAATGAAATCACACTTGATCACTTTATAAATGCATGTATATAGTACAACATAGAGTTTTGAAAGTCATCACTAAAATAACAAAAAACAATGAAAAAACCTAACCTCTTTATATCTCGATGAATGAGTTTCTTCTTATGAAGATAGGAAATTCCCGATGCACTTCCACGAGCTATTTCTAACCTCTGACCTACTTTCAATACTGCCTTTTTATTTCTAAAAAAATAAAATTCCTATGAAACCAATAGAAAATGCTTGAACAAAGGTGATAGGTGTTTCAAGGGCAGTAGATAATTCTGGTATAATTACCAAGGAAAGCCAAATCATGCAGAGAGCACACCATTCACAATTAGTGAGCAGAAGTGTACCTCATGAATAGGTTTGAAGAGGCCTATAAAACACATCACCTGCACAACTCAAGGCGAGAACTTAGTGAACCGTTATACATATAATCGTAGATCAAACAAAGCTCAGGACCATCATACGAATAACCCATCAGAGGCAGGATGTTTTCATGTTTTAACCTGAAAAGCGTAAAAATACTCTACTTGGAGTTAACAATTACAAAACAAAATAGAAGTACAGAAATACTTCTTACTCAGATATAACGTGAATTTCTTTTTTAAATTGTTCCGTTATTGCACTTGCAAATTCTGGAGTGTCCAGTTTCAGTCGCTTTATGGCGATCTTTCGAGCTTCAGATGAATTATTGCCCTAAACCAGTAATGGAAAACAGCAGTACTAGTAAGGTAAATATTTATAGACATATCTTGCGTGGCTTAGCTACTCTATTTAAAACACAAAACAATATATTTTACTTTTAAGATTGGCCATACCAACCTGCATGTTTCGAGCCAAGTGGCCTTGAAATACGCAGCCAAAAGCACCCTCTCCCAGCTTTAAAGAATTGTTGAAATTAGAAGTCACCAACTTCAAGCTGGCGTATGAAAACGCTGTTACTGAATGATGGGTAAACATTTTGAACTAAGGTAAATACGGTTACTGTGCAGTTCAAAAAAAATTTATGAGCTTTTGTGTAATACAAATCTTATTAAAATGAACTTATACTCAATAAACAAAGTAGTTAACCATTCAACTTAAAAGTACTTGCATCGTCCTAACCATCTTGACCTTACCATTTCCTGTTGCCAAATCTTTTTCTGTATTCAAAACACTAGCAAGAGAATCATGTTCAGTGGGTTGTCGCCTTGAAGAGGATGATTTTTCAAAAACCGATTTCTCAACTGATTGATCTGATATAAGATTGTACGCATGAGACATAGCATCAGAATTTCTCGATACAGCACTTGCAGAAGGTTGTGGAATTTGATTTGAAAACCAATTTAAGCTGTATGGGCTAGGACTGTTTGGTGCAAATGACACAGGTTGAGGAGAAAGAAAGCTGAAATCGTTGTGACGGTTTTGTTCCGGGTTATGCTGTCCGTATGTGGATAGAAATGGAGTTGGAGACCCAATTTGACCAAAGGTTTGATTTGGAGAGCCATATTGCGCTGATTGTCCAGGTATTGAAGGTGGATATGGCGGACCAGTATTTCTTCCAGCAATTTCATCATAAGGAGGTGGAGTTGGGGCTTGAGCAATTCTTGCTTGAATCATTGTGACAAGACTATGCAATCCCATTGATGATAGAATTTCCATCAAATTCTATATATAATTATGCAAAATATGCAACCTAATTCTGATTATTATTCAAGGTGAATTCAACTTTGGTTAACTACAATAGCTCTCAGCAAGTAAATTCTGATCAATTCAACCTCAGTTAACCTAAACCTAGTAAGTGTAAACAACTGGGGATGAATTATTGACTGTCATACAGGGCAAAGTTGAGATTGAAAATGACTAAGGAAAACTTGATCAACCATTTTTTATTATTACCAAAGACAAAAAATCTACAAGTGGGCTACCTTCTACCTAATATGAAATGATTCATGATACATAATAAAGTAGGTCATGTCCATTTAATGTCAACATGCTTAACAACAGTGCAATAGCAACTTGTATAAATGACAAATGTACGATGTTTAGAAATGTACCTGAACTGTTGCATTACTTGTTGACCATGACTCCATTATTGCCATTGTTGGGCTTTTGCCGCTTTGTGCCACTGCTTCAAAGCTCCTACATGTAAGTATCACAACAGCAAGCTAATGAACTTGTAACAAGATACAAAAGAGCAAAAATCATAAATTCAACAAACACACCAAACCTTATGTGTTGTATGGTAAATTTTGGTTCTGGATTGTGTGGTCCTTTTGGTATCCTTAATGCGAGATCTTTCCAATTGGTAGCAGTACCAGCTGGATCCAGTTCAGCAGCAATTAACTGAACAAGGGAATAAGGCAAATTTCTTATATATGAGTTATTTGAGAGCAAGGTTTTCTGCGGTCTTATAGACCATGGACGAGACAATTGACTCATTTTCAAAATTTCATAAAAAGATTGGTGTATAATTTAATAGCCTCATCTGAAATCTAAAAAAGAGACTAAAAAATTGTTTATCCAAACATTATATGGCTTGGAAAACTAGACATTTATAAAATTACAATTGATATTAAGAAAGGTATTAAACTGCTTTTCAATAATTATAAACGTTTCTGGTTGACTGAAATGGTATTTTTTCTTTCTGTATTTTGCTTGGTTTCGAATAGTAACTGACTCAAGTCTTATATATCAAATGACTCAAGCTGACTCGATTCACTTGCACCAAAATACTCGACTTGAGCTCGACTGGTAAGTACGGCAGTTTTTGATGAAAAATCGTGTGTGTAATGATGGAAATCTTGGCGTGATGGCATACAGTGAAGACTCAATTTTTTGTTTACTCTTTATAAATTAGCATTCAAACAACCAGATCTTCTTTATTTATAATAAATCGGCATAAAGATAAAATATTTTGGCGGGCACGTTGATTAGTCTCCTGCGTGTCACACTTTCCACCATAGGAGCCTTAAAAGGTAAATTACTTGACTTGTGACTTGAATTTGATGACTTGTTTACAACTCTGCTGCCTTATATTCCAATTATAGTTACTGGGAGGCAGTTAGCTGTTTTTATAGCCCATAATGCGAAGACGATGAGGAGCAGCAAAAGTACCAGAATACCCAAACCTAGCCAAGGCCTAGCCTACTGACATATGGTTGAATGGTGGTGCTTGAAACATGTGCAACTCTCCGTTGTTAAAGAAAGACTGAAAGAGCTGCAGAGTCATGCATCTATATTTCAACAACGATTCAATGAACATATAGGCTAGCTGGCAACCATGACATAGTATCTAAATCGAATCTATAGTATATAAGTGCACAACCACAAGATGCTCTTGTCTATTAGACTCCAGCTACTCAAAATGAGACGTCATCTGGATGTGCACTTATGCACCAGACCCGGTCCCTGAGCTATTGGCTATGCCAGTAGGCTATGCAGCTGTCCGTCATACCTCAGATATGCAATATGATTTTCTTAATCGAGACTTCACATTTTCAGAGATGCTTTCCCTGCTTGAACGCGACGCACATAGCCTACTCTCAGGCAGTGGTTTAAGGTTTGTAATGACTCAAAAATGCATCATTAACCAAAGCTTACTACGCTAAGTACTTCTTAATGGTTGATTAAACTTAGTCTACCTTTTTTCACTCAAGCTTATCGTAACTAACATAATTAATATCAGTCTAGTCATTAATGTCAATTTTTTTCGAATTTGAAAAGGTGAAGTAGAGTATATCCGTATCAAAATGTTTTAAATGTATCAAATTTAGTGGTAGTAATATGCCGCAATTAGCAGTTTACGGTACTTTAATATATCATATACGGAAGCAAAATTTAACAGCAAACTTTAACCTACCAAAGTTACCCCGGCTTACTTTACAGGTATGCCATATGCCATCAATAAAATATTCAGGGCCATTAGGCTACAATTCGAAATAGAAAGCATTAACCTATCCTAACCGCCCGTATTTAACTATGGGTTGCGTGACCTACTGTCGTTAAAATAGTCACTCTCAAAACAAAAATGTTTGTGCCAAAGCTGACAGAAAAGTATAATTTGGCTTTTCTGATCAGTGATAATACAATAATTGGGTTTATTATGTATTGTTTACATTATGTATTATTTGCATAACAAAATCAATTATGATTCATAATAAATCAAATTTGCAGAGTAACGCCTACCTATGGCAGAAAATAAAAAGTTTATGCATACTGCAAACAACTTGAAAACATGGATTTTGTGCAGAGTTTTACTACGGAAGTTGGCCAAACCGCTGAAAATCTCTTGCATAAAACTTTTCCCAAAAAAATTGCTGAGTTGGATAAATCTTTAAGAGATCCTGAATTTAGTTTGAAAAACATCGAAAAAATTCGCCAATGTAGTTGGACAAGTTTAGGTGTTTTACAAAACAACGAAAAAAAAGTATCTGTAAATGAAGGTTTGCAATCAGTAAAAATTGCGGACCGCGAAGAATCAAGGCAAGTTGAAGTCAATAAGGCTATAACTAATATTATGGATAGGCTCCGTGCGGAAATTACCGGCTTAATCGACTATTGCAACATTCTGCGTTTGTGGGTGAGTGTAAATGTTTTGTATGAGTAAGCATTGTTCAGCAAAGTTACTTCAGTTGAAGAACTATTTTTCTAATTAGCATATATTTGTGTTTGTTTCTTTTCTGAAATAGTAGAGCAGTTCCCTGGTGGATGGCTTTGCTAAGGACGCCCTCACTGGAAAAGTAATTTAAATTTTATATTTAGTACAGATATTGCTTATGCGTTTTCACGCAATCAATCTGTAATTTTGCAAGTTTTAAAAGCTTTTTGGTTTTGGGGTTTTTCCACATTTTCAAGCTGGCTTTATGTTTGTGGTAGCCTACAGTATTACTATTTCATCTTATTATATGGTTAGCATTTTGCTTTGGAAGTGACTATTTCACGGTAACTTCGTAACAAGTCACGCAGCCCATTTAATCTGGCAACCCTATAGGAGTTTCCCTATGCCCTATACCCTATGGCCTATGTCAACGCTCGAATCTCGGCTACCGGTAAAAATCCCTATCATCAGAAATTTTTTAAACATGAAGATTTATTCATAAATGGATTATTATTAGGCTAAGATAATATTAACACTGTAGGTAGATAACATTAGGTCTATACTCTATAGGCTGAACTCTTCATGTATAGAAAATGAGAAAACATTTCGGCAAAGCTGTAGAATTTACGACTGTTTTCTCCTATGGCGGGGGGCTGCTTATGCAACTCTCCCCTAACGCCATTTTCCAATGCCGCAGTTTTCTGTAGGTCATTTTTATCGCCCCGTTTTGACGTGAAAGATTGTTAAGATGTTATATATCATTCAATGATATTCTTGTTCATTTACAATTTACGCTTATGTAATGAGGAAATTGGTGTCCCTTCTTGGAACTAGGGCCAACTGCGGCATACGGGCTTGGGCCGGTTAAGAAAAATCTGTTTGTAAAATACTAAAACTCGTTAACAAAAGACGTAATGTTGTTTCTGCGTGTTGTTTTAAGGTTACCTTGCTTTTACCAAAGATAGAAGATGGCAATAACTTTGGTCGATCTGTTCAAGAAGAAACTGTCAATGAAGTACAAAATGCTGAATGTGAACTTGCACTATATTTAAGTCAAATTTCAAATTATTTTTCTTCTAGAGCAAAGGTAATTAAGAAATATTATGGTGCTTTTTCAGTAGTTACCTGATTATGCCTCTGACCTATTTCTGCAACATCATAAAGTTTACAAGCTACCAAATTGGTTTGTCGTTGCAGATTGCAACGAAGATAATCAAAAATCCTCATGTGCATGACTATTACCGGTATATTGCTGAAGAAGATGAGAAGCAGTTTGTCAATTTTCGCCTTATGCTGGTCGACATAAGAAACACTTACTCTTCGATTCACGATTTAATACTGAAGAACATAGAAAAGATAAAGCGTCCGAGAAACTCAAACTATGGTAGCATGTATTAGTTGATATTATACAGCAAATGAAATTATTTGTGTCGAACACTATTTGATAAAAGGAAGAAAAAGATCTAAAGTTTAGGCTGCATAAAAGGTTACAAACACTTGCAAAAATAGAAAAACCATTATAGGCTATAGCCTGTTTGGGTTCTATTTACTATAAGGTGACATTGCGGCCCCAAGCAATTGCACCCACAAAAACCACCACCGTCATTTGCGCCCCATGCATCTATGCGAATACTAGGCCAAATGGAACAAGTTACTGATGTGCGTAGTCCGTACACGTTTATGTGATGCATCTTTCTATAACCTATATGCTACGAAGGCAAGCCATATGTAATCATATAAGAGTCGGTCATGCATAGCCTATGCATATTAGCTATATCAGATTAATTATTACTGAGACAAAAGTTGTAGGCCTACCATAAACTTGGGATAAATTTAAAATGAAAAATCTGTAATCAGTAGCATGCATGCTGTTTGTCCAGCAACGTTTACAATAGCTAAAGTCAGTTGTACTAAAATTGTCATTCCTTAAGCTCTTCATTGTTTCGAAATTGGTAATGCTTCTTCCAATCCTCTCCGAAGCGTTCTTGTAATTTTTCATTCAAGAGTTGATACGAATTTGGAACGTCTTTAAAGCACATCCTTTGCAGAGCAAGTGCTCTTCTGATAATATGATCAATTTCGGGGGTGTTATGAGGAGCTACAGACGGAACCATTTTGCGCAGAAACTCAACATAACAGCTTGGAACTCCAGGCATTCTACTTACGTATTTCAACCACACCTTAAAGAAACACGTTGAAAAGGTAGACGTTTCAAATACAGCAGCCTACAGGATTTTCGTGAACCTGATATGCTATGAAAATATCAAAAAAAAGCTTAGCGCATTACACGAATCCTAATTTTGTGTGTTCACCAAAGTTATAAGCTTCTACAATGTACACAATTATACTCTATACGTATTCCGTGTATCAATTCAACACTGTTGTAGCGTAAGAATAGCGTAAGAAACTTGCTTAACATATTTCACTTGGACTTACATGATAAAGCCTGAACTCACGCGCGAGACTACAAGCGCTATTCGATGCCAAAGGTGTACTTTTCATTTAAAAGACGAACTTGTATTTGGAGTGGTCCTCTGTCCCATTTAAAGCAAGTAGACTACTTGAAGATATAAAGGAACATTTTAACTATTGCGTTATTTTTAGGGGTTTACATTGCTTTGTTTCGTCTTGACAGTTCGAGTGCGTACTGAAGTAGCCTACACAACATCTTAAATTAAACTTGTGTAAAACGTTCAAAAGAACACCGTTGAACACTTGAACACATAAAATTAATTACAGGCCTGCTGGAAATTGGTAGGACATTTGCAAAGCCTAACGTAAACGTGTAACACAATGCCAAGACATTCAATACAGAATAGTACAGGTTGACTGCGTGAAATGCCACAATATCGAGACAATCTTAAGACAGTAAATTATCACCAAGAATCATTTCATTCTCGTTTTGCTATCACCTGCGTGACCTGCTGACAGCTTTGACTAAGTGGTCAGGTCAAAAACGTTTCGAAACGCATTTGAAAAAAATGGTCTTTGTGGTCAACATTAACACCCCATCTATACAAAAACCCGAGCGATTGGTGGATTCAAATTAAGGGTAGACTAAAACAACTCATTCTTGGCTACACCAAAGAAATGAATCAAAAAAAATAACGAAAAAGAAACCCTACTTAAAAGGAAATACAAACACGGGATAACAGCCCTTAAGAAAGATGAAATCGGATTTAGCGAATATTTCGACGAAAAAAAATCTGCGAAATTTTCGAAATGCGAAATATCAAGAAAGAAAATTATAGGTAGAAATGCAGAAAAATAGGGAACACTCTGAAAGAATAGGCAGCAAAGAGTTCTTTGCCGAATTTGAAAGCAAATAAAATGAAACGTACATAAATGAACTGTACGATAAATATTTCGTACCGAATTCCAATTGAAAAGAAATTGATCCAAGCCGTCGCGTCATTTTACGCTAAACTCTACTCCAGTACTAAAACAATTGCTAGCACGAAAAACGCTTTTTTGAAAGAGATAAAACGCAAGATAAACCCAGAAACATCATCAACTTTGAAATGATCCCTCACGGTAGAGGAAATAGAAAATGCGGTCCAAACAATGAAAAACGGTAAATCGCCGAGTCCAGACGGGATCTCTGTGGAATTCTACAATTCATTTTGGCCAAAAATTAAGAAAGAAACCAGCGAGTAATGCAATTCTGGCTAGATTGCAAAACGGTGCCAAAAGAGGTTAAAAAAGGTTCCATCACACTAATAAACAAAAAAAGAGACGACGCCAATTTAAGCACCTCTAGACCCATAATGTTGCTAAATATAGAATATAAAACCTTTACGAAAATCCTGGCCAATAGAATTCGACAAGTAATGCCCGAGTTGATAGGGGAACAACAATACGCAACAATAGGAAAAACAATAGGTGAAGGAACAACAGTAATAGCGGGGATCTGTTCCACCACATGTGTCGCAGAAACAACCCGGCTTTCTTTTTCTCTTTAGATTTCGAAACAGCGTTTGATTAGATAGAACACGATTGGCTAATAGAAACTTTAAAATCCATGCGGATTTAAAAAATTTCCCAACAGAGTTAATTGAAATGGTCGAAAATATGTATAAAGACAGCTACGCTTCAATCATGATTAACGGATTAAAATCCCCAGATATTGAACTAAAAAGGGAGTGAGGCAAGGGGATACCTTAAGTTTTTTACTGATTCTCTTAGCGGTATAAGATTAAGCAGTATACGCGAAATTAAAAGCATGAATTACGTGGACGACGTAACCCTGACACTCAGCGATGTGACCTCGGTAAACTTCACCATTGACATCGTGGATCAATTTCAACTGGCATCGGGTCTCAAATTAAATAAACAAAAAGCGCAAGGGTTAAGAACAAATAACGATTTCCCAAGTACCCTGCTACCCAATATAAAATGGCACCATACAAACTTTAACCTCCTCGGCGTAAATATTGTAAAAAATAACCTGAGCCCGTTTTGACAAGAAATTGGCGAAAAAATCGAATCAGTAATAAAAGACATAGATAAAACATACGCCACTTTCGACGTCAAAGCGGTATTAATAAAAGCGAGACTGCTTCCCGTTAGCAATTACGCGGCACAAACCGACACTGCATCAATTGAAAAAATAAAGAAAGTTAACGAAAAAGTAGTTAGATATGCAGTTGGGAAAAATGAATACGTAGACATAAAAATGCTACAACACCCAAGCCAGACGGCGGACTCAATTTTCCGAATTACGAAATATACGCCGACTTAATATATATAGGATCGATACTAAAATACTGCCAAGCGAGGGTCCTAAACGAACCGCTGAACGCCCACACGAGTTACATAGAATACCAGATAGGCCATGCAATTGCCGACGTTTTAGAAGCAGTTAGGCTAAATAATATACCGCACACCGAATCTCGTTCCCCGTACTATGAAAAAATAATGCAAATAATAAAGAAATACAATCTGAAACGAAACGACTTAATTGCAAAAAATAGTAAAAAAGAGTATGAACGTATCATACAAACGAAGAAATTACGAGCAATAAGCCACTTGGCTAAAAATGGAAAAGAACGGACCTGAAAATACTCCCAAGATATCTACATACATTCAACTACAAATGTGCTTGGAATCTCTTGCCATTCCGAAACGAAACGGGAAACTATACGCCAAACATGGTGACCAAACATCAAATTTGGAAAACAAGACTAAGATGCGTAAACGATAACCAAGCTTTCTCACTGAACAAACTGATAAATGATGTAAACAAGGCCTTTAACTTTAGATTAACCGCAATACGCCGTAACCACCCGAACGTAAAAGATAATATGAAATAAACCATAACCCAACTTCTGCGAAGGCAGAAACTTGATAGTGCTCTAGGAAATGCTGAGTTATTGATTGTGTAAATTAATTGTCGTGATTGTTTTCGCTATACTTGCAAGTAAAATTTACGCCGTACATTTCCCTCTTGTGTACTACTAACAGTTGAAGTGAACACAGTGATTGTTACTTTCAGTACGGGTATACTACGAAGTTTGCTATTATAGACCTGACGTCAAGTAAATGCAAAATAAAACATATTCGACTAAATAAAACCCTACTGGAGATACCCAGAATACACCGCAATTAATTTCGACACCATTGTGTGAATCTGATTATTTTATTATTGCTATTTTTTTTTATCGTGTGTTCAACAATCTCTATTTGCGTGTACGTTTTCTTTTAAAAAATATGTTCCTGCGAATAAAACAAAAACAAACAAAAACGTTTCGAAACTTGCAAGCAAGATAATAATTAGAAGCGGTTAATTTTACGATTTCATCTGTAGCTGATTTTTCAGAAAGGATCGTATATTTTATTTGTATCAATCCTTTAACGTGTATCTATATGTCAAAATGTTGCCAAACATTCGAGTGATTAATGGAACAAGCCTGCTATTTTTTCTTGGTTATTGATGGCAGTTTTTAAGTTTTTCATCATATCGTCTGGAATATCAAAATACACTTTATGGGAAGGAAAACTGTTGTAAAATTCGAGTAGATCTTCTGTTGTTGTTTCTTCGGATGTGCTATGCCAAATCGTTAAGGTGTATCTGGTAAAGAAAGCGTGGACTACATATAAATAAAACCGAAAAAGAAATCCGAAAAACGATAAAAAGTTTGATACTGTGTTATTACATTTGTAGCGTTTATAAAGCAATACAAATAATCTATAAAACTAAAACTTCCAGATGATGAACTTCATCATATCAACTAGCGTATTTTTTTTGGGGGAGGGGGGACATTGGGCCGTGGCTCCCCTAATGAATCTAACTTTTTGGGTCATATAGGCCATTGATCATACCTGTTTGATTGTGATAGTAGCCACTGGAATTCCTTGATGGATGGTTTTGCTAAGGACGCCCTCACTGGAAAAGTAAATGCTTGACGAGTGGTCGAACAAAGTGCATGCATTTCTTCTACCATTTCTTGTGAGTAGGGCTCATTTTCACCAACACGTCGATAAGCTACATATGAAAATAAAAAATTAACTACTCTAATTGAATTGTACTAAAATAACCATTATACATTGTTACTTTAAAATATAAAATATTTTACTTATCAAAGAAGCTTATAACAATAACTCAATCGTTTAAATATAGCCATAGGCCTACCAGGACAACTTTTTTCAGCATTCTAACAATAATTTTCT
Source organism: Clavelina lepadiformis (assembly GCF_947623445.1). Classification (NCBI taxonomy): domain Eukaryota; kingdom Metazoa; phylum Chordata; class Ascidiacea; order Aplousobranchia; family Clavelinidae; genus Clavelina; species Clavelina lepadiformis. Next base: position 9,373,226 of record NC_135244.1, on the reverse strand, counting down.
AATATGCATTTACATGCCTTCAATCTGCTGAGACCGTTTGAGTGATGTTCAGTAAAATAAAATCAATTCTGCTGAACTAACTATTAATTATTTTGAGTAGTAAGTGAAATATTTTAGTTCGAATGGTGTGTTCGTATGTAAACTGGAAAGTAAAAAATGAATTCCAAATAATCATTCCCGATCAAAAATCATTATACCACATATCTATACAATATACTCCTTATACTTGTGGTCCAGCCTGGTGATATTGTGACATCAGGAAACATTGTCTGCACAATCTCAAGGAAAGCCGTTGCATTCACTGGAGTCGTTACTGAGTTCGGACCACGTAAAACATCAGCGTTTAACCAAACAGGAAAAGGCAATGAGTCCTTAAAATCTTGCAAAACATATAGGGAGGCATTGGCTGCTCCGATGCTTTTAAAATCAAGTTTTATTCCCTTGATTTTCCCGCCTTCTATAACCTGAGTAAAATTCACTTATAAACAGTTAGTCTAATACATTTTTTAATATTATCAAACTCAGCTCAACTCATCCCAGCAAACTATTTCCTCGACAATAATATAGATACCTTTTCCAACCATTCCCTTAGCGTCAGTTCATAATTAATAGCCGGTGGATCATGTGACATTACTGGAAGACTTTCATTCAACTTCTCCGTTCCTTCTCCGTAGAGTCGTACGTCAGCTTCAAGCATCAAGATGCTATCATCTACATTAATAAATAAAACAATGGCGTTACTGACATACCCTGACCAACACTGGTTGGTCAGGGTATGTCCCTATATGATATTAATTATTGTCATTTATATTCATATTAACACCTTCAGGTATAATAACTATGCTAACAACTATTTGCAAATAACCAATTAAAATATAGCTTGATTTCAAGGTTTTTGCCATTATGTTTAGTTATACCGGTTAATGACGTAGTGAGGTCGTTTAATCCATTAACACGATGAGCCCACGTAACATCTATGGCGTTGGGTATTCGGAAATAGTCTAAAACGTTTCCACCAGAATAAAACATCTTCGGAAACGTGCCAGTTTCTGTTATATCAGAGTAATCATTATAGCAAGTAAAGTAATCAAGGAAAACAGGCGATGAGCGAATACACCTAAAGCAAGAGCGCCCTCCAAGTTTTGCTCAAAAGTCAGAAAAGGGGCGTCGCTCTCATGACCGTTCCTAAACAAGCACGCGTCTGGCCAGCTGGCAGCTCTATTACTTCACGTTTTGAATAAGTAACTGGCTAAGTAATCAACTGCAGGCTATATAAAAAATAGAGTTCGTATTTCGTGCTTTGTGTTTACATGAATCGAATAGCCTATGTATAGCTGTTTTTTCAAGATCCAATCTTTAATTTGCATAACGCATACGAGGCATCTTTACAGAAGCAGTTTATCCTAAATCACTTATGACGACACTGGCTTGTAACGCTAAACGTGGACTTTTTGAGACAGTTAGTTAGCTTTCAGAAGTGAAAATAAATTTTACTGTTAACATTACAGAAGGCTTAGTCTCAAGGCCGTCTGAAGTTTATGCTGTACTTCTTTGTGTATATTGCGACGTAGTCAGCTTTAATTTGTCGTGGTTTCAATACGTATACTACAGTATAACCGTACCTCAATTTGAATGCACGGTATCAGTGGAAGTAATACTTTGCTCAAAGCATTAGTAAGAACAAGTATTGTTCACACCACAGTATACCATTGTATTAAGCTCTTGATAAACATGTTCATACGCTGAAAAGAACAATTGGCTTATAAAGATATCAACTGGCTGAAAGCGAATTTATTGCGAAGCAGCCTATTGTTAAACCGCGCAAGAAAGAACATGTGGCTAAACACCCTTTCTACACCATGTGTGGCCGACCCTGCACACAGTCACAGCAAAATGTGGCGTACAGTTGCACTGTTTGTTGTAGAAAATTGAAATTTGGTGACTTTTTCTGAAAAGTGTTCAGCTATCTGTCCATGTTTGTTTTATGAAGTTTGATTTTGTAATTTTTGAGATATTATTATATTTTCAGACTTTTACTCCCTGCTGCCACCGTGAACGCATTGAAGCATATCGTTTTCTTTTAATAGCTCACGCCCAACTAACTCGATTAACTGTTCTCTTGTTTTCTCTTCTCGCAGTCAGCTGATTTTCCAGGCAATTAAGGTAATAACAAATAAGATAAACGATAGATGACGCTCACGACATTCAGTAACTTCAGACTGAGCTATTTAACCCTATTTAAACCGGGTGAGCGACATTACTATTTTAACTGCGTGTGACGAAACTGCACACAAATTTTCCATCGTTAATTACTCGAACTATACGGGATAAACTGATTGGATATTTACAGGTTAGTAGCAAAAACATCTCGCTTCCTGTATACAGCATGATTGTGAAACTAAAGAAAGTGCATTTTGTGTAAATTAACTATTTGTACAAGTGATACATTTCTAGTTGCTTTTCTTTGTTCGCCGTGCTCCCGCTGTGCTTAAATGACAACAATGGCAGATATTGTGCAACGCAACGTTCTATATTCCAAAATATAGCGAATGTGGCTACTACCGGTAACTACCAAAATATAGTTAATGTACTGTAGCTACTAAATACCAAAATATAGTTAATTTAGAGGTACATTCGGCTAGACTAGTAGTATACAAAAGGGAGCTATTAAAGTACCAAAATATAGCTAAAACGTAGCTAATATAGCAAATGTAGGCCTATCTACAGCTAATGTAGCCAACATTTTGATATTTGGAAAATTGTTCGAAAAGTTCAGGCTCGAGTTTATGTTAAAAATATTTCCATGTCACAAAAGAGAATTATGAGGCAACTTAATTGTAATGCATACCACAGCTACATATAGCTTAAATGCGACATACTTTTGAAAAAATATAGAAAAAAGAAAAATAACCTTACCACAAATAATTTATTTATGACACATCTAGAAAATATTGGCCTATAAAATGCTAAAACAATGCATCTTAATCCAACTCTAAATCAATATCTGTTTTACTATTGAAGTTTTGATTTGTAACTTATAAGTTTTCAGATATCCAATTTTAAATAAAAAACCTATCCATATTATAAAACCGAAATATGCACTACACAAAGCAAGACTACACTTGCAACACCGTGGAAGTAATAAAGCACTAAAATAAACGAAACTTACAACGTCACAAACAGCAAACACTGAAGCATTTAGTGCAATATTCTGATCAAAACGAAGCCATGAAGCTGACTTGCACAACGAATAAAATCTTTCCTTGCGGGATTTGCACTTTTTGTGCATTTGTAACAAAGCATGTGATAATACAACATTTAAAAAAGCCAATATAGTAACATACATACGAGATTCACAATATAAAACAATACAACTACGTTAGTTGTATTAGTTACGTTAGCTATTTTAAACATTGTTTTGGTATATTTCGTAGGTATACATTAGCAGGATTTTAGCTATACATTGGTTACATTATGGCTACATTTTGGTATTTAGAAGGCGTACATTATAGTTGCTTTAGCAAAATTAGTCATACGTTAGATACTTTTTGGTATTTCATAGCTATACATAGGCTACACTTTGGTATTTTTCCAGTTGAGTATACGAAAAGCGCTAAAAAGTTGATCTGTTCTTGAAACAGCTCTGGTCTTAATAGGGTTGCCATACCGTCCGGAAAATTCCGGACATGTCCGGAATGTAGGGTTAAATTTTGCGTCCGGGAGGAATTTTAAAAAATGCTCAAATGTCCGGAATTTTATGATGGGCGTTTTGGGGGAATTAGAATTGCGGGAATAATCCTGTAAATCAGGGGTGTCCAACACGTGGCACGCGACGTGTCTGACCTAGACCCTAGCCTAGAGATCACCATAGCCTAACCCTAGCCTAGAGATCACCAGAGGTCAAATCAGAAATAGCCCATAGCCTAGTGAATTCACGACACTATGTTCAAAAATCCACTCCGGTATACAATGGATAAGCAAAGCATTGCTAGTGTGACGTCATATTGACAGACAATGTGTTCATACCTCATTTTTAAAAACCGCTAGTGGGCACTAAAGAGTGTCCGGATTTTAGGCCACGAAAATATGGTAACCCTATCTTAAACAGCTAACTCGCAATTGTTACACTCACCAATAGCTTTACGAAAATTATCCATCTCCATTTCAGTAACCTCGTAAAAAACGCGAGAAAAAGCAAGATTGTCTCGAAAGTAAACCAGATCTTCTACATCCACAGACACGTTATGATTGCTCCAAACGGTAAATGAGAAACTGAAATATACGCAACGCTAGTCTATAAATCATGAATGGATGACCGTAATTGCAAAATAAACAAAAATCATAAAAATAACCTGTCTGATTGCTCTAGTAGCCACAAAAATTTAGGCCAAGAAGCCCTTACAACTGAAGCAAGACAGGTAAAAGTAATTTTCTGAGATACTTTTTTTTCTGCGATTGCCAGCATTTCATTCATCATTTCCCAAGTGAATTTGCTTGAACTATAAGTAGGAAAATAAATTGAAACCTAAATGGATGATTTTAGACGAGTAGGCTATAGGACTACAATTAGGCTTGAGATTTCTGGAATCTTAGGCTTCCAAAAGTTATCACAGTGTTTCCTGGACTGTGGGTTTTTAATAACTTCCACAAGGAAGATAAAATATACACAACAACTAAGCAGTACGTATAGTGAAATAGACAGGCTTGTCCATGGGAATGGGATTCTCACGGGAATCCCATGGGAATCCCATGGGAAATGTCCCATGGGATGGGAATGGGATGGAACAGCACGAATTGCAATTCCCTTGGCAGTATTTTAGCACCATTTCTTTGCTGTACAAAGTGCTAAATGCTATATACTTGGTATAAGTTGATTTATTTTGACTTAAATTTCCATAAATTTAATAACATTTATTGAATTGTATTTTGATGTGATGGCATGGGATGGGATGGGATGGGACAGAAAAAAATGTTCCATGGACAAGCCTGGAAATAGATCAAGAGAATTATACTATAGAATCAGGAAATCCTGGAAGCCTATAAGCCGTGTGATTAGCTCAATATCTGGCTGTAAATAGTGTTTATAGGACCATAGGGCTCCCCGCTCCCCAAATGCAGTATACCATAAAGTTATACGTTAGTTTCATGTTTTCAGTAGTTTTACCTTGAATCAGTAGTCCAGCCAAGAGATAATGAAACGTAGGGATAGATTTCATTCACATAACTAATCAAAGACTCGGCATCCAAATGGCTATTTTCCGCTCCTGGTCCACCCACAACATCAGCACTTATCCAAACAGGTTGGTGAAGGGCACGAGATCTGATATGATGCAATCGAAATTATTCATACAAAGTAAAATGTATACAGTTAAAAATTTAAGTCGACCTAAAGATCGACTAAAAACCTAACGCTGTAACTCTTAAGTTTGTGTGGTAAAATTGTGTTCTTATTTTGAAGCTTGTATAATAAGTATACAACAAACACAACTGCTATACCTTGAAGTGTTCAATATGATAAATATTCAGGTACACGTTTTAATCAAAAACACAACACTCCCTATGGAACACAGGCCTACTTGATAGACTCCAGTACATCAGAAACAGCCTCGTCTATCTTGATATCCAATTTGATGGCTTTGTTTGTTTCTATCACTGCATCAAGCCATTCGTTAAGACTGTAATTGATATCAGTACCTGGCAAAACGCCCATGACTGGGATTGCTGATGAACGAGATATCTTTAATGAAACGTCTCCCTCCACCACCTTAGCACTTCCTATTAAACAAGCAAGACTACTAAACTGTTGTAGGTACAGCGATTTCAATTGTATATATCATATAATATACTGTGGCATCTATTAATATTAATTAATTATGTGAAGACTGTAGGATATCTTCATTCAGTGAATATATGTTTTTGCGCATATATCATACCTAATCCAGTCAAGTTGAGTTCAAATGATACGTTATAGAATAATAATGAAGATTGCAAGTTCGAAGGAAAGAGCAGGACACAGAGCATTACCTGTCAATGCTGCCTGGAGATCGTCTTTCGTGTTTGCAGCGTGATAGAAGCCTATATTCAAACCGTCTTTATTGGCGCTTGGATAGTATTGAAATATGTCGCTGGCAGTGAGATTTTTGTCAGGATACATAACCATCGTGCTGAACTCTGTTGCTATCACTGTGTCAACAAATGTTTTTGAAATGACACTAATTTTAATTTGACCTTCCTTGGTGGCTAATGTACACCATAAATTCTAATAGTACCAATATGTTTCATACGTTATCTACAATCGTTGCAATTGAAAAACTTTATAAAACTCAGTTTTGACAACTATAAATACGAGCGAAAAGTTAAACTTTGGGAAATGTATGAAGTTTTATTTTAGTAAACTATTGGGTTGCTAGTGCGGATATGAATACATAGTGGGAGGAAAAAGTTTGGTCAAACTTCGTAAAGTTTGCAAACTTAACTCACGAGTAGTTCGATAAACTTTTGCTAAAGATTCGTAGATTCTCCGCAGCATTCTCCTAACCTGTTTGCGATTATCAAAAGTCTCGTAAACGCAAAAATTGAACGAAAACCTTTCCAACAAAAATGAAACTAAATCAAACTAAAAGGTTTATTCGAACTAACGAAACACAAGACATTCTGTGATATCGTGTCGTGCGGTACAGCATAACCATTTATATTGCACACCAATAATAATAATAATAATAAGATGTGAGGAATGCGCCCAGAAGTCCGAAACTTGAAAGGGAAAGTGCCATGCGAAATTACTGTATGGGGCCGCTAAACGCCACATGCTCATTTGTAGATGAGAAAGGTAATCGGCATAGCATAGCACCTAAACAAGTTTTATATCGCAACGAAAACTATTATAGCAAGAAATCTAAATCTATAATAATTTAAAAACCTGTAGGTGTCCAAGGTTCAGTTTTGGTAGGTTTGGTTGTAACATTGCTTGAAGAAGTGTAAAAGTCTATTATCGCGTAAAGAATTGCAGTGATGAATCCCAAACAGGCAAGTAATGCAAGTACAGCTAGTGTCCGCTTAATAAGGACAGCACTACGTCGTGTCTTTGTTTTTGGTCCTGTATCATCACTTGAAAAATCATCCATTACTTATAGCTTGACTGCAACTAAATGTGCAAGAAAATACTGCATCAACAAACATTACATCCTATATTAATTATACCTACCTGTTGGTATCTAGAGCTATGTGCAGTTGCCCAATGTCCTGCTACAAGTACCAGGTTAAATATACTCTCTTACTTATAAGTCACTACAATATCGTTGGAGTCGCGCAAATCAGTAGTCTCTCTCCAATATTAAACTTTCTTAATGCTTCAAACAAGCAAAGCGGAAGTTGTATTTCAACATGCTATGACAGTTGTAACTGTTGAAAACAATCAGCCACCATCATTTTACTCAAATCGTATTGCTTACGCTTTGTATGCACAATTTGTAACTGCTTGAATTGCAGTTGCAAGTTAATAATTACCAAATAAAGAATAAAGTAGTACCATCATCATGTAACTATAAGATTTGGTAAACATTAGGTATATAATGCTTTTAAAGGCGTTTAATTGATACGTCTTTTTGTGGTTCATTCCATTATTTGGCAATGTTTACATCTTTCATGAAATTGGAAGTGCATTTAGGATTAGCCTGTTAAGCCTGCTATCTTTCTCAAGGAACAATTAATGGCATCATTCCTCACACTGCTTTCTAAGTTTAATGGTTTTTTGATTTTTTTGACTTCTAGGCTAGCCAATGTACAGGTTTTATCCATTGCATAATCACTAACGCTGTAACTAATATTAATAGGTTATACGCTACCCGCTAGGGTGCGTCATTAGCACATATATCAAAACTGCTCAGTGCCCAGCAAGACGGCACAAACTGAATAGTTGTCGGATGACGAGAAATTATAATCTTAACGAGTAGAAAAAAGATAGCGCTAGCTGAGTTTATTAAGCGTAAGTTACAATTGTTTATGTTACGATGATGTTTTCGTTAGTCTTTTTTCATTGGCTTTAATGCTGAGATAACGATATGCTTGGTCATAAGTGAGAAGAAAAAATCGATCGCGTGAAAAGTGGACATGAAAATGAGTCATGGGTCGGAACTCGGAAGAAGAAAACAATAGAAAGTATAGTCTTTGTGACTCGTCGCGCTTACAAGTGTGTGGGAATGGGGACCTTTACGGTAATCTGTTAAATATTAACCCGATATTCGGACTGCTAACATACGAGCGTAGCAAACAGATAGATATCGCAATACAGCTAAAGTATTCTTTGATTAAATTTGACAGTCGACGCAGAAATAGGCCTACCAGCAGCCACATATTTGTAATGTGAAAGAAAAAGTGACAATATTTCATCATGGTAAAACCACAGGGTAATCGAGATCAGACTTTTATGTATGAGAAAGCGAACATAGCACAACAGCCGCCCGCGGGCGAGAGCGAAATTTTTTCTTATCTTAAAACATTTTATATATGTAAGTCTTTGACATACTGCAGCAAAGGCAATTAGACACGAGTCCGGTTCCGGATAGAATGGCTCGACATCGTACTATACGCTGAGATTTCGTCCAAGGTTTCGTTTTACGATTTACTTTGCGCTCAAGTGAAATGAAGAATAACGATTGCCGTTATGGAAAGAGAAGGTACAAAGATCGAAATAACAAATTAATGTAATATACGGAAATAACATTACTTAAGGCGAGGTAAGGCGGCCTACATGCAGGTATTTGGGTTGACAAGGGAACAGGCAGTTATTCTTTACTTATGAAGTGACCAACGAAACAGAAATTCTCCCTTCCAAAGAATATATAGCTGCAGGGAAAATTAACTACAATTGGTATAGGTGTTAGCGCTTGCGTTGATAACACGCGCGAAGGTATAAGTATATACTGTAGTTCTAAAATGACTATAAAAGGTTAAACAATTAATCATTTAACCGTTTAACGGTTTAATATACATTTAGCTTGAATTCATTTTAAAGCAATTGATGTCGATATAATGTGCCACATCCACGAATGTGTTAATGCAAACAAGTGATCAAATGGCAATCGATGAAAACCGTCCGTTTCACCTGATGCAAATCTTAATTCTGGTTTTCATGGTCGTCGCTTTTGTAAATTGCCGAAAACTGGAAGCTAGATCATGGCCGAACCAAGTGAAGCCAACAAAGACTACCACGGTCAGAAACGGCACAACAGCTGCAATTACCTGCCAAATATCGGCTGAAAAGAATGCCTTAATAACGGCCCACGAGAAGAGGATTAAAATAATATGGCGATGGATACCGCAGGTAAATTAACTGAAGGTTGCCTCTTTGCACAACGTCATTATGGTTACAATTCTTCGAATTTAACGCACCGCCTTGTACAATTCACCTTTTGTGAGGGATAACATTTCACATTTAAGAGTTTTATAAGTTGGACGGCGTTGCTTCTTTTGACATATATGTGCTGTTAGAATTGATCAAGACACAGATATTATAAATGGAAATAATATTTATCGCCACCATTGAGCTGTGTGTATGATTTTTCAATGATCACGTTGTTGTTAATAACTTAGTAACGCAATGACGTCAAAACGTATTTTGGTATACTGTATACACATACATTTAATTTGACCCAAAAGCCTACTGTAAAAGACGTAAAATATGTTTTATTATTATTCAACTTAAGGGATATGAACTGCCTAAACAGCAGTTCGCTTATACTTTGGAACTGACATGGTCTAATAGAATTTTTGAAACATTCCACTATTGCTTTATCAAAATGTATATTATATTACATATCATGTGCACGACGTAAGCGTAATTGAGAGATTTCTGATTTATAATAAATTAATTATTGTTTTGTAATATAGGGATGAATATTAATTTTAACCTTTTCTTTTAGAACGCATCGGGTTGGATTGACATAGTCCCAAACGACAACGTTTCAATTGTTGACTACCTTGCTGATAACGAGTCCTTGTTGTCGATTTTAACGATAACTCATGCAGTAATTGACAATTCGGGAATATATGCATGCTTCGAAGCCGTAAACTATTCGCTTCTTGACAGCACTTTGCTGGAAGTGGGATGTAAGTTAGTTATGTTCCTTTAAGTATTCAGCGCCGCTATAAAACAAACCAAATAGGCTACTTTTTCTGTTAAAACAACATAACATATTACATAGCCATTATTTTGCTGTACAGTTGTATTACCTAACAGTTATAACTAAGTTATTTACCCTTATTAGATTTTAGCATTTATAAAATTTTTGTCTCCATTGTTTTCTTATTCAAGACACACATTTAATTACAATAGCTCGCTTTCGGAGACCTATATTCTTTTTACCTTTTGTTTGTATTACTGGCTGTTGTTGCATCGTATGAGTTGCTCGATTTTAAGAGCATCAGGTTATGTTTGTGCAACCATTCTTTAAATTCACTTCCGTACTCGAAGATGATGTGGTAGCCTCCATTTAATTTCGTTGGTAGACAGTCTAGCATTATGTGATCGTTCTATTGTTGCAGAAATATACATTGTAGGCAATTTGGTGTCCCAACGCGATGTTATATGCTGGATATCTTATATAAGTGACTTGTACAAGTTCGTTATATGATTTTGTTCATTACCGTTTTATTGCTGTTGCAGACCCTCCAGATAAACCTACGGATTTGTACTGTCAAACGGACGGTATGCTTCACTATATGTCTTGTTGCTGGGATACAGGAAGAAAAACTTACATTAATACAACTTACCAACTTGGATATAAGATAGTGTAAGTATACATACACTTTTATTTTTATAAGTAAGCAATCTGTCTTGCGATCTGCATTTTAAATTTTTATTGTCGTCATTATATTTCTGAAGGAGTTATAAGTTAAACCACCATCAAACGTTTGAGTTAAACACAAAATCGACCGTTTCCTTTTAAAACATTAAAAAGTGAGCAAAACCGGTCAAAATTCCTATTACTTCAGTGGAACTAAGTTTGTGTGTATTTCGTTAGAATGTCAAACATGTCACACAATTTCAGTAGTTTTAAAGGAAAGTTGCTTCTCAAAAACCTAAGTGAATGTTTAGGTACCATTTACCGTTATATGCTGGTTATTTCTACAGTTTAAATTGATTGTAAAATTACGACATGGTGTATAAATACTGGCAGAAATTGGAAATATTTATGTTAAAAATGCGTTCCATCATGCTAGAAATAAAATATTACAAGAAAAGTAACAAAATATTACGAAAATAGTATGTTTTGAACTTGTTATCTCATTTTGTTATAAAGCAATAACATCTAAGCGGCGTGATACTTTACAAATTTTTGGTTTTTGTCATTTACCTCTTAACTTCTATATGCTTTCTGGTATCGGTCTCAGAGAGTTGGATGCAAACAATGAATTTAACACTATCGAAGGATGTGTGACCATAGATGTGCAGCTATATTGGGGCATGCACTTTCTGATCACAGTTACTGCTGTCAATGCGTTAAATACATCAATATCACAAACTTGGACTCAACTACCTTCATTATTAGGTATCAAACAGCAAATTAATGAACTCAAACTTTTATACAATGAATGTCCACTTGTGATTCATTTTAGGAAAGCTTGCTACAGCTGATAAATTTCTGGATGCAGCAATCAAAAAAACAAATAATTTGCATGCTTAATTCGATTGAAAAAAATGAGATCATAATTTTTGTAAATATATTCTTCAATTTTTCATTGGAAAATACTATCAATTCCAATTTAGGATGTGGAACCGACTGTAAATAACGATTTGTAAAAACAACATCGTATGTGCGCTGGGACTGTCATTTTTGAAATGCTTAAGCTCAAGCTGTATAATTGTAAACGTTTTATTTAAAAAAAGAAAAAACGGCTAAACATAATATCCTAATGCAATGCATATCATGGTAACTCTTGTTTTATAATCTTAGAGAAGTTTCAGGTTAAAATTCTAGTTGCCAAGGCAAACTTCATCTGCAGAACGCTAATGTTGTAGAAATCTAACAATGTATTCAATTTACTTTGAGTTAAAGACTGGATTGATCAAGATAAAAAATTAAAATGAGGACGACATTACCCCGAATTACATTACCGACATTACCCCAAAAACGTCGCCAGTCACTTGTTTGTTATTGAATATTCATTTTCACCTCTTAGATGACTAGGTATAACAACAAACAGAAGAAATTTTTGTCAGCATAACTGCTATGAAGCTAACATCAGCTTAAAACTGTTTCAGAAACAATAAGCGTCCTAATTGTCATTTAAGGGAATCGGCTTTTCTAAACCAATCACCAGAGCGGAACTACTCCATTTACCAATACGTTCCGTGTCGTCAATCCAATAACGAGAATAACCTAGATGAACGCAATGTGAGTGTTACATGTTGCAGCATTGACCTGTCCGACTGGATAGGTTATTTTGAGAAAGAAGAAGCTCCACTTTACCATGTCCATGGCCGCGCAACAAACTCTATTGGGACATCGGTTAATGAGGATTCGTCCGAACGTCCTCAGCTATACGGTAAATGTATAGGGTGCTATAAAATGTAACATTTCGGTCTTTTTACGGTCTTATTCGCCAACATTGGTGTTAGGAGGGCGGCTGTATAGCTGGATAATGATGCTTCAAGGATGACAACATTAGTATTGAAATGTTTCCCGTAAATGATGCGTTTTTATTTGTTTTTAATGTCATTGTCGACTTTTTTCTTACACATGAGAAATAAACACGCGATTGATTCTAAACGTGCACCTATAAAGTTTTTTTATATTTAAATTTGACAGCAGCACGTTCAATTTGCATGTTAAAATAGATTTTGCATGTTTGTGTACTGACATGTAAGCATGATTTCAGTTTCAAAATGTAACATTGTTCAAGATTTTAAGATTGTTTAAGCTCTCTTTTAAATGTGGAATATAAATGGTTAACTTTTAAAGATCTTATGTTAAACCTTGATTGCAATGCTAGTGGTAACTGATCCTCCGCAAACCGTGACCGTAACAAACTTCGGAAATATCACAACACATGGTTCTGCAACTCTTTTGGTGACTTGGAAACATCCAAAATTGAATCCTTTGCTTATTGAATCGGAATCGTTGACTTACAACGTTAGATACAGACTATCTGATAGTAGTGATGAATGGCATGTAAGTATGTCTCTTTATATGGAAATGCCTATGACATAAAATTCTACCAGTTATAGCAATCTACGCACCAATTTCTTTCACAAATAAATTTTTGCGACAAAGGGCGTATAGGCCATATCATCGCTTAAGGTTTTGTTTGCTTTGACTGGTCATTGGAACTATAAACGTCTCTTTTCCATGATGTTTAAAAAAGGAAATAAAACAAATATTAATTCTTGATTTCTTTTCTACATTAACTTCAAAATTTTGGACATTGTTCGTTGTCTAACTTGGAGAGGTTATTTGTTTTAAATGATAAAGGTAATACAAAGTATTTTACGGTTTCTATCGTTTGATTCAATGTCAATCAACTCTCACGTGTTTAAATTTAGACCGAAAAAGAAATAGTGAAAACGTCGCACAAGCTAACAGAGCTGCACCCTGACACAAGATACGACGTACAAGTATCTGTTGAGCTGCAGGGCGATTACTTTATACACGGTTGCAGCGAATGGTCGGACGTAATAAACGGAAAGACTCAAATAGCAGGTAAAGACCGTTTTCGTGAAATCGTTTATGTTACAATGGTTTAGTAACAATAATATTTTTATCTTGTTTTTCCACAATATCATCTTTAGGCCCTACAACCCAATTCAAGTTTTTGATGGTAGAAGTAATTATCTCGGCGTTGTCGACAGACAAATATCAACTAGAATTACGATGGGTGCCATATGGCGACCCGAACAGCCTTGGGTTTACCTGTAACATTTCAATATCAGGAAACAAAAATGATAATAAGGTAAGTATTGACAAATATTGACAAGATCGTTCTATAATATCTTTGTGAAAACAGACATCTTCCCAACAAACCTTTCTTATATACATTCTTTAAAATTATTTAATAGATCTTAAAAACTTGCACCTAAATGCATATAGATGATCATAGTTTATGACTATAAGCGCCTGTTGTATCAAGAAGATGCATTGCAACTGACAAATCTAAAATTTAATTTTAGTTTAGCTATGGTGTTCACGAAAAATCAGCCAAACTTTATATAAGAAGAGATGGAGAAATAACTGTAACAGGGATGTTCTGCAACAACATTGGCTGCTTTGCACAAGACAAGGAAATAATTGACCTTACTGAAGGTAATCATTTCGTTTAGACTTATCAAAGTTGGTAGCATTCTTCACCTGGAAGCTATTTTCTGGAAAAGAACTTGTGTAGTTGTTTTCACAACAATATTGCCGAAAATAAATTTGAAATATACGTTTTGTTTTGGTTTGCCGATTTTTGTGTCACTTCCCCTTGAATACCATTTTTAAACTTTTAACAAATGTTACTTCAAATAGCCACAAGCAGTGGGCCTAACTTCTTACCACTTTCGATCATTTCAATAAAGTGTCGACAATTAAGTCGGGACATGTTTCACTTGTCTGCGTGCGAATGACAGATACACGTACTGCCCTTAATGAATGTAGAATACGTATTATTATTGTTACAGCCGCCGAACCTCCCAAAGACGTGAGTCTTTCGATGACTCCCAACGGCGTTAACCTAACCTGGAGCGCGATTAATGACGTAAAAGGCAATTGTGATGTACATCTGTGCACTTACCCAAGGTAATATTGCGATGTCGTGCGGTGTTAAAAGTAAAAATGTTTTGTTTGACGAGCTAACAAAGTTTTAGTTGTGTAAGAGTGTTCCGTGCCTTAGAACAGAAATACGGGCGTAGGCTATGTAATTGATGTTTTATCCTATTTTTAACATGGAATTTAACGTTGTTCAACGGTAAATTGTAACATTTTGTAAGACCATAATGCAATTTTTAAACAATATACGATGTATATTTTCATCCATTGTTGTTCAGGTTTTGTTTTAAATGTGCTAGCATAACCATACACAAGTAGCCTACCCTATGGATATGTACATCTTTTTCAGACTGGAAAATGACCACAAAACTATCTTCAAAAGCAACAGATCAGACACTTTCTATACAGATACAACTAATCCCATTTTTCCTTGTGATGATAAAAGTGCTACTGAGTATACAGTTCCGTGTGCAGATGGCCAGTTTTATAAAGAGATGGATGTCGTGTCCCCGTGCGTCTTTTACAAAGCATTTATTATGAAGTCCAGTATTCAACAACACAGATATCGGATTCGAAGCAGTTCAGTTCCGAGCAACCCCAGCTTTGGTCAGGGCGAGTTTTTATGTATTATTGTGTTGTATCGCAATCTTTGTATCCAACAGCTAAGTTTTTGCGCGACTTAAATCTTTCGATAATAGTACAGGGTGATAACATACTAACAGATACGTGTACCTATTTCAACGTATTTGTTATTTATACAGTCAACCTAAATGGTGATAATGTGTACTTCTCGGCAAACGACGAGTCTGATAAGGAAGGATATCAAATACGCACGAAGTGGAATAATTCAAACCTACTTTGTACCAAACCTCACAATCACCTGATACCGACCGTCTTATACTGGAGTGCTGACTGCAACGGTACCTGTAATGATACTCGACATCACCAGGTATTAATTGATATAAAGGCTACTTGACGTAGGCTGTACATTTACACCTCTAATATTAACATGTACGTATTTTGTAAAAAGGGGAGGCGTTTTTGTATGCAGAAAAGAATAATATCATGTTTGGAATACGTTCAAAACTGCCTGAATAATTTCGTCAAAAAGAATATGTTTTCATATCTTTCCGTACTTAACTAAAAAGTCTACAGTTTTGGTCTTACTACATTTTTGATTTTTTTCTCGTGTTGATGTGATTCCTTTGATAAAAGTATCACGGGCTCTTTTGAAAAACACAACATTGGTAAAAAAATACTTATAATTATTTGTACCTTCTGCTACCTTGATGAAATGAAAGGTAAATCGAGAAGCACAAAGAATCGTGCAAGTATAAATACATAACGTCAGAGATAAGCGATGACATTTGTGGCTGCTTTCTCGAGGCTACAAAACAGCAAATTTAAGTGGAAATGCAGTGGCATTTTTACCAGCAATGTGTATACCAAGAAAGACCGCTTCTTATAACCATGTTTTGGTTAATAAAAGTTCGCTTATGGAGAAAAAAATTTCATACCCGCCAGTTATATACGAACATAAGACACGTGACTTCACGTAAAACTCTCAGCATCTTATAAATAAAGATTATTATAACTTTACTATACAGTTATTACATTTTGGCGTTCATGTTAAGATTGAAATGTGTTCAACAAATTCTACCAACTCTGTGATATCGTCCGGCCTTCGTCGATCTACAAAATATAAACTTGGACTCGCCCACTGTTGTCTTCATAATTTCCCCAAATCGATCTGTTTTGCCGCTTCAAATCTTACAACAGTGATTACCGGCTCAGAAGGTTTGTTTTATGATTACAGTATTGCATTTATTGAACAATAGTTAAGGCATGTATGGCCCATTATTGTGAAACTTTTGTTTTGATAAAAATCCAGATACAAGTAGTAGCCTACTTTTGTTTGGCGATTTTTACATATAAGTTTGCAAATGTTGACACCAACATTTGTCTTCCAGAATATCCGAGCGTTTGATTCTTAGAGAGTGTTGCCTAAAGGATTTTAGATCGTAACATAGGTAAAATTTTATCACGTTTTTGGAGGCTTTTCGTCACAACGTTATGCAAAAGCGTGTTGTCATGTAATAACACTAATAACTATGTTATTTAGGAGTACCTTTTTGTGAGATGTTATGTTTATCAGCAAAATAGTTACATTTAAAACAAAGCCATTAGTTGTATAATACTTTTTCATGTTATTTGTAAGTGAAATCAAATCTTTCATAAACCTTTAGGAAAGTAAACCTTTAATGTTATCGGCAAATAAGTTAAGAGTTATTATAATGTTTATTTGCTTTTGAATTTCGATAAGACGATTTAAACTTTTGGAAATAAAGATTATGTTTTTTTCGGTGATCTGATGCAGTTTCCGCGTATTGACGTCTTTTCATAAATGTGGTCGGTTGATAATTACGACACACTAAGCCAACACCTTAATCGAATATTATCAGCAGACGTCTAAGAAATTAAACCTTTAATCATTGAAATCTAAGACTCCCGTAACTGCGTCACGACATTTAACTTGCTTGAGTTTAATATTAATCACCAACTCAATTGCTTTTCTAAACATTTCCGTCCAACTTGCCGACACCAATCAAAGTTACTCTTTTATTCATTAATAATTATAACGTAACACCACATAACTTTTTGTTAAATGACATGTAATTGACGGAAACGCGTTTTGCCAAAAGCAGAATACTATAATGTTATCTCTGGAATAAGTTCAAAATGCCTTAAATAACTCCACCAAAGCAAGAAGTTCTTGTATCTTTTCCATTCTAAATTAAAGATGGTTTCATTCTATTTTTGATTTGATTTTTTTGATAAAACTATTATGGACGCTCCAATAGACTTGTTCAAAATAGAACAAGACATTCATATCGTCATTGACATAAAAACAGTAAATGCAGCCGGGTCAAAAAATCTTTTCTAACATTTACTTCTTAGAGTTTATTTAAAACGTTTATTTAAAAAAAAGGGTTGGATTAAAAAACGTAACAGCTTGTTTCTTAATTGTTTATCAAAGCGTTCACATGACTTTTCCACACTGAAATACCCATTGTTTTTGCAGGATCTCTGCAAAAATCGAATGAATTCAATAATTCAGCTGGCACACTGGTGGTTGTAATAGCCTGTGTCGTAACGGTGATTGCTTGCTTGCTTGCTGGGCATTGCTACAGAAACAGCATAAAAAGAGCAGTGCGGAAATCGATTTGGCCCAGAATTTCAACGCCAGCCGTCCTGGTCAAATTTGCAGACCAGGATGACAGTGTTTTAAATAATAACGTCGAAAATGGAGCACCTAACAGGTCAGCCAAAAGAAGGCACGAAACTTTTATTTTAATAAGTAACAAATATAACAAGATCGGTTTAATCGGTAAATTGCCATTTCTGCGGAAACTTATTGAAAACCTTATACAGAAAAGCACTTTCATGTGATTGTTTAATAAAGCGTCTGTTGTTGGATTTCTGAATTTTTATTTTCTTACGTCAGACCAAGTTCTGGCGACGAATTTGACAAGCTTTCGACGCACGAAGTGGTCGACAGCATGAAAGAAACAAATGTGGCAAAAATAAACAACAAGGAATTAAGCAAATCGGAAAAACCTCTCAAAGAACTAATTCCACAGTTTGTAGACATTCCGCCTCTACGTTTCGAAAAACAAGTGCCTCCGGGTAGGTTCTCACCACTAGGTGCAATTGTTATTCGTTCTGGAGCGGATGTAATCGATGTCATCTATATGTAACTTCTTCTAAAACAGGAATGATTTCTTTACTTAAAATGTAATTTTACTTTAACTCAATTCTTAAACCAGTCCTAAACGGTAGCAAACGGTCAATCACTCGTTACATTACTACCTTATTTAGTTAAATTGGATTCAACTAAAAAGATTGCGTATATTAAGCCTTGTTTTAGCAAACTTATTGACGTTTTTTGTTTTGTTTGAAGGTTGTTCTGGCATTTTAGGTCCTCCTCGTACCAATTTTTTTACCAACATTCCCAAATCTCCATGCACTGATTCTGACCACGCCGGATATAGCGTTGTGTCGCCATTGTTTTCAGAACTTAAAGGAAGTAGCTTGTTTGATGAATACACGAACTCGGGTACGACTGCACACACAACCTTATGGAGGTACCTTCTCTATCCCAAATCTTCAGCCATGGATGAAGATTGGCGTCATAGGCTACCTCGTTCGAACAGTTACTGCGGAGATTTTGGGCGTAATATAAGCAACATGGGGTCATATGTTAGGTGAGTTACTTCGAACGGCAAGTGGCCGTCAGCTATCTATAGTTAGACAGGATGTTAAGATTTTACAATTTTTTAGGTACTGTAAAGAGGGCCAAGGAAAAAACGCCCGCGAGGAACAATGGAGAATGCACGTTCCGAAATCAGTAGACAGAGTGGGATGTATTGGGTCTTATTTCTCCGAACCAGAAATAACCTACACAAAGCTAGCAGTTGATCCGGACGGTGTGCCTGCCTTTATCACAGGGCCTGTGACAAACGGTGTGGATTGTCGCCAACTTGGACCTGCCCAGAGAAGTTGTGCTGTCTGCAATTCGCGAGACGTCGCTGTTACGAGTACACGCTTTCTTCCGTGCTCGGTGAATTGATTAAACTGCTTGTATAACCGAGACCAAACTGACATTTTTCTGTTTTAATAGCGTTTGCTGAGTTTGTAAATTTATTAATTTATACATGAAGTAGATCGAACTTTCTTCTTTAAAAGTCACCCTATATACTAGTAAGCTACTAAATACAATATGTACTAATGGACGTTTTATTTAACTTTTCAGTGCAATAATATGCTTAGTGACATTGGCCTCTGGAGAGCAGAATCCTGGCATGACGGTCTTCAAAGCCATTTATCAAACCTTCTTGAGCCAATTGAAAACAACTCCTTTTTTACCCACGGAGCTACCAACGTTCCTATAAAAGTGGACCCCATACCAGATGAAAATAATCACGCTGGATCACCGTCGTATGTTTTAGTACCTGACAACAGCTTCCCTGAAAATTTAAATCAAGGAAAAGCAAGCCAGGAGAGCTTAAAGTCAGATAACGATCAAAATGACTCGAAATCTTCGTCATCGGACTCAATAGATAAGCTCTATCCGGGGGTACGTGGTAAACCGACCAAAACAAAGCAACGGGGCATGACGGACTACTCGGGTATGAAAGAGACGGATCTTTGCTCCGCCCACGAAAAGGACCCTCCCCTGCCTAATGGTAGCGTGGGGCCGTCTACCCCAGAAGCAAACACAGAAGATTACGTCACTGTCGGGCAAGCTCTGGATCTTGGAAGAAGCGATCGTGGAATCCCAGCTCCGGAAACAACTTTACTCCTAGATAATTTTTCCTGGAGAAACGATAGCGAAGCGTATACGGATTGGTCGTTGGTAAGTGAAAGTTTATGCTGATAATATTATGGAAAACGTAGAACTGAAAGCACAGCGTTCACTTACTAGTTACAGAAATTAAGGCCGTAAAAGGTTACGAGCGTAATAACAGCCCATGCCTTTGTTTTACAACAATACGTGCACTAACTTAACTTTGCCCAAGAGTGACGCCCATTTCTTTCCAGTGCAATTTCAACGGCGATAACGCCTCTACTTATCCAATGGACAACACAGAACTAACTGGACTCCTTGACAACCAGACACACAATCAGTGGGTCAACGCTGACGGAGGTGGATACGTTACGGAGGCCAGTTTGATACCCAAGTGACCAAAAAGATTTACACAAGTTCATGTTACTTTTGAAATAATTTATTAGTTAAACTTCGCGTTACCTTCAATCTTTTTATTACAAGTTTTATGCGAATACATTGCACTTTGAACAGTATGGTGTCAAATTTTACGTTTATAATACCGCGATTGATCCTTTGTAATCTTAGAAAGCATTCCAGTAACGCTAAAGATTATAGAGTGGATATTTAAGAACCTTGTACTACGAGAGTATTATATTTTATAATTAGAAACACCTTTCGCTTTAGCAACAAATTGAACAAGTTTCTAGAAATAGCCGGCATTATAGGCTGAAAAGTAGTGAAACTCTTGAAACCGCTTTACTAACACAGAAGCCGGTTATCAGACATGCTAGTTGCACGTTTGCTTGCAGTAGCTTGGGGCACTTTAAATTTTTTAAGCGATAAAAAATACGGTATCACAATGTTTATTATTAATCACTGCACCGTTGACGTTCATAAGTTATGAGCTAAAACTAGTACAAGAATACCCAATCAAAAAAAGATTGGGCGCAACAACACAGTGAACCTATTACAAAGAGTAACAAAATATACAGCACGTTTGTGTTACAGTACTTTGTCATAGTGAAGAGACTATACTATACAATGAGCAGCATTTCATGTCTGAAATCAGTAATTTAGCACGCTTTAGAAAAATAAACACAATTAAAAGCTCTTTGAGAAAGCAGAAAGGTCGGAGAGACATTTTTTCTCATCAACAACATAAAAAAAGAAAAAAAATATTTTACACCTTTCCATGCGGCCAGAAGCGCGGTCGTGCGATGGTCACGTACGCAATGAGATTACATATTTAGAGTTTGAAAAACGCAACTAAATTGCGGATTCTTCGAATTATCATTATCGAACATGGCGCCCCTGTCGCGGAATTTCCGTATTTGGATGCGATCGTATCAGGATTACCTTGGTCAGATCGATAAAAATATAAACAAGTTTGGTATAGAATTTGTTTCAAATGAGGTAAATATGACAATGTGGTTTGGAATGTAGTATATATGAAGAAGTAAAAATAATTTATGCGTTAATCTTACTAACACTTACAGATAAATGTAGTACTGTACAGGGAACTTGAGTACTAAAAAATACGATTAACGGATATCTTTTGCAAGACGAGAAACACTGAAGGCAAAACAAACAGATCAAGTTGTTTCAAAAAATTCAACGCAGTTTGCCTTGTATAAATAATACCTACTTAGACAAGTTGTTTTGTTTTCGTTCATTTGTCATTGCCGCAACTGCTTAGCAGATTGGCTGGAAGTATTTGATCTCCGTTAAATCCACGATGAGTAATTCTGCTTGGTCTGAGCATGATACCGTGTTTGGGCGGACACGTAAAATATCTTCGACCTTTGACCGATCCGTCGTTACGGCCCCGGGCTGCACCGAGATCGAGCCCAACCCAGAGACCAGGCGCAAAACTGGTCATTCCAATGAACCTTAAAAAGCGAGAACAGCTATTTAGCATATTCAACGTACATCGTCAGCACTGGTTAAATTTACATGGCAATTGACTTTCTACGAAAGAAATGGCTATATTATAATTTCTTCCGGGAATAACTTCGCCGTATTTTACGCAAACTGGAAGTACGAAAGCCATCGCGTGGTTACAATTTTACATCGAATGTGGTTAAGGTTTAAAACAGACACTTTTCACTACGTTGGCTTACGCATTAAGGATCTTAGCGGCAAGTAAACGAAAAGCGGTTCTTTATCTGTAGAACTGTGCGCTTTTGGACGTTTCCGATCACCGAAAAACAATCGAGCAGAAAACTGAACTTTACAAGGTCACGAAAATACGTGCATATTGTGTGACCAAAGTGTCCTAAAAGTTCAGCCCAACCCTAAAAGCTAAGCATGCATTTTGATGTCAAGATTGAAACCAATGCGAGATATCTTCTCCCAACAAGCGTTTAATAAAAATGTTTAGTCTTTCAAGTATTGTGGGGCTGACCTAACGACTGGAGCAAAAATACATGTAGAGAATGATTACATACAAACAGAATAGCGAAATCATTGACGTATGAAATTAGTGACAGAAGAAAAACGTTGATAACTGTCTTTGAAGTTTGGGGATAAACAAATAGAAAATAAGCCGTTGGGTTATTTATTTTAATAGGCGTAGAGATTATAAACTACATAAGATTATCTTACATCCAACTGTACTTACTTGACAATTGCAGTTTGTTTTGTACCGCAGACATCGACTCGAAGGCCTGGACGTAAATAAGATGTCTTCCTGAAATATAAATAAATCTTTTGATTTGAAAAAATCAACAAACAAGGTAGGTTTTTCCTGAAAACCTGTACAGTTCAAAAATGCTAAAGCTTTAGGGAAAGTGGTAACAGTGTTGGAAAAATCCTAAAATTAACCTGTTCTGGCAAACGCGGGAAGAATTTAGTTAATTCTCAAAATATGAAATAGTTGTTCGCGGATGGACTTTGAAACTTTCTTTCTGATAGGTTAGGCCTGCGGCATGACTTGTTTTTCTCATATCCAACGTTTATGTTTAAGCAACGTGCATTAGCACACGTTCACCACATTAAAAGATAAGCACGATGAGATTAATGCAAGGAATTAGACTTTCAACGCAATCTTTATGTTTGGATGGACTTTGAGAATTCTTTTGAGAATATTGGCCTGCGGCTCCAGTAATTTTTTCTTATTTCCAACGTTTATGTTTAAGCAACGTGCATGGCACTCGTTCACCGAATTAAAAGATAGGCACGAAGGGATTAATGCAAAGAATAACACTTTCAAAGCAAAGTATAAATACTTGCATTGAGTAGATTAAACTTGCGAATCGGCTTATTTCCACTTTCAACCGTCACGAGCATACATACACGACAGAGATTAAGGGAATAACCATTATTACGAAATTAATTTCAACCAAAATTTATAAGCAATAAGACTGAAATCGAATTCAACCACCTACGTGATACCCATCGGCAATCATCTACATTCACAAACCCACCCTGCCTGCGCTGAACGTCTTCTGGTAACGGGCGTTGAACTGGCGCTGTCTGTACGATTTTCTGACATGTCCTTGCGTTTCTGCAGCATGTCAGGAGTGGAAGGGGCTGATTTCGTTGAAGCCAGCTCTTGGGATTTTGGTTTAGCTTCCGCGGGTTTGGCTTGACGACTTGCGGTAGAAGTTGACTGACCTTTCACGAACGTTTTTGAAGTTGAGGAAACTTGAGAAGTCAAAGGTTCCAAATCTGTTGAGAGGTCATCCGTAAAAAATGAAAACAATTACAACTGACTAAGACAGTACATCTAAATAAAAGAAATGTAGAAGTGATAAGAAACCACAACAACCTAATCGACATCATAAAGCTAATGCAAGTTGAGCATGTACCTATAAATCTATAACAAGCCACATCATTTGCCTAAATATCGCAATCTTTAATTAATTCCGTTTGCTCTAGCTAGGTGAAGTAATCTTTTTTTCAAATAAACAAAAACAGTTCTCTATAAAGAGTAGGTACGGTGTGAAGACAACTTCCAAAGTGTTTTTATGGCAGCTGCCACCAACATCGAGGTAGCTATCTATATAACTAATTGCCCTGAAAAGTCATGCATGGTCTTGAATCTCAAACTTGAGTTAGCTACAAAGTTAATTCTTGGCTTAAATGCTCCGAAGGTCCATGTTGAAATCTGACGTAAGACAACAAATACTTCTAACTCTACCACGTAAGTTGCAAACAAGATTTTAATAAACGGAGTAGCCCAAAAATGAACAACTTTACATACATTTGTGAAGTAAGCATTGCACTTTATTTTCAATTAAACTTTAAAAAGTTTTGAAGTAAGTAATAATGCAGTTCTCGTCATTACAAAACAACAATTTTTACATACTGAAGTATGCATTAATTGTCAAATAAGTCTTGAGAGCAATTACCGAACCAGGATAAAACAATCATTTCTTTAAAAAACTTTAAGTTATTTAAAACTAAGCAATTAAGTATTACTTGGATATGACTCGAATGCTTTTACAACAACATCACTTTATAAACTGGAAGCCTCATTTTCCATGCTCATCAAACCTTTGCTTGCCGTGGTTATTTTCACTTTTTTACAGCTAAACGAGAAAAGTGATAATATGCTTTGGCACGGATACAAATATTTTGTGTAATAAATATTCTGAAAATTGTAGGTGGGGAACCCAATGCTTTATCACAGATCAAATCCTGGAAGTCATCATCAAACTCTTTACTTGAATTATGTTCGCTTGTAATTCCCAAATACTAAGTATTTTGTTGAACGCAAGACAATAGACATCATTATCGCCTAATGCTCGCTTTTAGTTAAAATGTTGTTTGTGTCAATTCATAACTTAGTGGTAGAAGTTGTGTTACAACGGATATAAACCAGAATCTTCAAAGAATTTTAATCTTACCAACCCTCCAGCTCAACTTGTTCTGAAGTTATAAGATTATCATAGATTTTGGGCTTTCAATGAAACCTCAGGGTAATGAGCTACCTGGGTGTGGGATGAGCAAAGCCACTTTGGAAGTTGTTGTCATACCCGGTTTCCGTTTCCTTTGAGATATCTCTCTTTTGATTTGTTAAAACAAAGTCTGGCGTTTCACCCCATTGTCTAGATTGAATTTCTCTAAGTATGTTAAAAAGTTAACCACAACCTTCAAGTTTTGAAGAAACTTGTTCAAGATTATGAGATATCTTTGATGGAGGAGCAAAAACTCCTCTAGATGAAGGACATCGAAAATAAGAAATTCCTCCAACGCTACCATCATTTCTCCCAGGGCCTTCTTTATCTAGTTCTACTCCACACCAAACACCTAAGATGGCAATAAGATCAATATTAAACATAACAAATATTCAAATTAACTTAATTGCTCAAAATGTATCAAAAGATCATATTAGCACCAAGCATAAAAGCTGTTTTTTATGTTTAATTGTCTGTAAATTCTTATAATACCTGATGCAAATTGAGTAGTTCCAACATATCTAACTGTTCCTGCTAAGCTTCCAGCTACTAATACTCTGTTGCCAACAACATATTCACATTGACTGCTTGATCTTCGCCGACTTGAATCTACATAAATAAGGAAAGCTGTTGCGTATCTAGGGCAAAGTGATGATCGATTAAGACTATGTTGCTGAGAATGCCGTTTTGAAAATAAAAAGCAAGCATTTACACTGTAAGGCATGACAGTATATACAACATGTCACAAAAATTTTATAGATTTAAAAATATAATAAACAGTGTGAAAGAAAACTTTTTATTCATCAACAGAAATTGAAAATTGTAAAATTTACTTTTGCTCATATCCTTCTTTCTTGAAACTCGTTTTTTATTAACTCTTCTACCAGAAAATAGGGGACTTACACGTGATGTTTGAACAAAAATACCATGATCCTTTTTGCATCTATGTAAAGAACACCCTTAGTTTATGTAAACAGTTAATGAAATACTGCTGGCTCTTCCATACTAAAACACAAGCAATTTTAGGGTATGCAAATCTTGTAGGAATAATTAAATACACACTTCTCCATATCAGGTTTATTAGTAAACATTTATTAGTTTATTAGTTCCAGGTTGATTGAACTTAGGACAATGAAACCCATAATAATTAAACCAAAGCCTATGCATCAAATAGACCTTAGGTTAAAATGTTATAGGTTTAATCACCCCAAGTTGAATTGGTCAAAGGTTGAACTGACCGACAACCATAAACTGCACTAACATATGTTAAGAACAACTTGAATAAACAGTAGTGCAACCTATAACATCAACTTTTGTTGACAAACTACAATGATGGCAATAATCTTGACTGGTACTTGGATAGTTTCAGTGGAGGAAATGTTTAAAACCATTGTTTTATGTATAAGCGAATGTATACCTGAAATATGTTTTGCCTTCAAAGGAACCATCATTTTTCCCTTCAGCATAGTCAAGTTCAATACCTGCCCAATCATCTACACTTGGTGGCAAACTTCCCAGGTACCTGATTATTCCTGCACAGGAAAAAGTGACGCTACTATCGTATTGAGTTAAACTTAAAGCTATTGAACTGTGAAAACTAAAATTTTAATTGTCTACAACTGAAAACTCACCAAACATGGTTACAAGCTTGCTCTTTTCCCTCCCGCTTGGCCTCTCAATCTGAAAATTCACATGCATACCAACACTTAACTTGGTAGAATCACTACCGGAACTGTGTTTGCTTGCTGATCTTGGGGATTCATTGTATCGGTGACTAAGAAAAAACCTTCACTAATGAGTAAATTGTTTAAATTTGTAAGATGTTTCTTAAGTATTCAAAGTCTTACAGTAACTCCCTTATTTGGTTGGATCGTTTCTCTTGCTCTATGTTGACTAAATTGTGTGGAAGGCATTCTTCTGGAGTGCGATTTAAGTCATCCTTGGCATTGCACGAAGCTCCTTTCTAAGATTGAAATAATATGATTTAAAATACTGAGCCATACTGACAACATATAGAGCAGGGGTGTTCAAATGATTTCTGCCATGATCCACCACAGCCAAACCTGGCAACATGATGATCCACTAAATACGAATAGTAAACATGTTGGACATGTTTTAATTTTTATGGTGCTTTATTTATGTAAATGTACCCTACATTGTAGGGCCTACAACATATTAATAACTTTGTAAAAGTCAAAAGTGAAGTGTGCTACAGCTGCAAGATTGTTTCAAGACTACATTGGAAGATCCACACAAAAAGTTGAAAAGATCCGGATCCGGATCGAGATCCGCCATTTGAACACCCCCGATATAGAGTATTTGTACCAGAAATGGCATACAATATGCAAAATATCAGCTGATTGCAATTGCAAAGCAGTAGTGTTGCTTTTAACTAACAATAATTACAAAACTTACAAAATTATGTAACAGGTTTACTGTTTTGAAAGTTTGGCATAAGTTAGATTATTATAACCTGCTCTTGGCTCTTGGGCATATTTTATCTACAAAAAACGTTGAGGACTAGCTTTTTAACCTGTTTGCACTGACTTTTGAAATCAGATGTCTAGTGAATAGACTGTAGTAGCAAAAGATACAAAATTACTTATGGCCTTGTTATATGTAAATTATGTAATAAAATTTCTGATCACAAGCAACATTACACAGCAGTTATCAATTTTAAAATTTTTGCCCTAAATTAAACCCAACCTGTAATAATATTTCCAGGGTTTTTACCGACAAGCAGGAGGAAGAAATATGCAAACTAGTTCCATATTCATAACTATCACATAAACTATCAACTGGTACTGAAGGCCACAAATCACATTCTTTCACAAGCAAGCGGGCAATGGATGCAACATCAAAGTAAGCGGCCATGTGCAATGCATTCATGTCTGTGTACAAAGACCTTTGGCATGGATCAGCTCCATTTGACAGTAAGCGTTTCACCACAGCAAGGCCAGATTTTTCTGTAAAAACATTAGAAGGGTTATTTAAAAAACAGCAAAGCTGAGTAAACATTCACTATGGAAAAAGTCAACAATGAAGTAAAGCAAGGACTTGTTGAAAGAAAAGGTACAACACTATTAATAGTTTTGTAAAGCATCACTTATCCGGTATTTAAACATAAAAGTAAGAATGCTCCATCTGGAATTAGGTGAGCAAAATTAACACGTACTTCAAATGCGGGACACATAATATATATGGGGAGAATATGAAAATAGAGAGCCTAATCAAAATAAGGGATCGACCAATCACTATGTCCAATATTTGGAATTTTCACGCATATTGGCATTTTTTAAAACAAGCTGCCAACTTCAGATTGCTTTAAAAGCTGGTAATTTGGCTCGCTCCAGAAACAGTGATTCCCTGTCTCCAGCATTGTCAACATCAGCAGTGAAAGTTTTGCATGAATAGCTACTTAACATCCAAATTATTTCCCTTTACTATTATGTGTTGGTGATGTAAGATTTTGTTTGCACCACATGCTTTTGAAACACAAGCTGTTTGGTAAGTATATAAAAGTATTTTAAAAAAGTTAGGTGTTAGAGTTTGTATTGTTCAAAATTTTAATGTCAATAGTTTTCGCATTACTACAAAATTAATATTGGCTTTAAATATTGGTTATCGGTGTCTTTGGTTACTAAATAGTCGGTATTGGACCTGAAAAAACCATATCAGTCAATCTGTACAAAAAATGTGGAAGACAGGCGTTAAATAAATTTATTTTTACTTCTAAATTTATCAAGGTTATCCTTATGTACTTTAACTGAAAAATGACTTTTTGTATTAGTTTTGGGAAGCCAGGTAGGGAATGTTCGCCAAAGATGTTCCTATCCATTGACCGATTTGAGATTGTTCCGTGCCTTTTCATTCAACAGATTCTCGCTTCCTTAAACTTTCACGAATTCCAAGCAATCGGATTTAAAATAAAGACATCCAACCTTGTGTTTTGGAAGTGTTAATTTTCATATGCCCCTTGTATGGACTAAAATTTGTTTAAACATTCCGAGATTTTTGCTCATCTTCCCAGCAAGTTTAGTATACTTTTATGTACAACTAACTATTGACTAAGTAAACTTAAGAGTTCCAGCTGCATTTTTTTCTAACATACGCATACACAAAAACAAGGTGCAAGTGCACAGGACAAGAGAAAACTTGTAGCTATTTGCTTACTTATAAAAGTTAAAGTGAGGATCCTCAGCAATGAGCAAAATATGCCAGAATGAAAAACAATAAAGTCAGACCTCATTAATCCAAACCCTGAACAATAGGAATTCCCACTATTCGACACAAAACTACAAGGAACGGATTTCTTTCCATGCATTTTACCTCCGTAATCGGAAAACCCTGCAAAAAGTTCCACATAAAAGTTTCGAAACAAATGTGCTAAATCAATAGAAAAATATTCGATAAACCGGATTGTGAAGTGCAAAACGAAAGAAATGGTTGTCAATACAACTCTAGTGCGTTTGTCGTAGATGAAAAAACGGTCGTTGATCAACTGAGTGACACTTCATTTGAGTGACAGCTTATTTGAGTGACACATTCTTTTAACGTTCATTTGAGTGACAAATAATTCATGCTCAACTGAGTGACACATTGGTGAGTAGCCCTACTGTTCAAACTACAGTAATGGTTGAGAAATGAGTGGCACATACCATATAAATGCAACAGATAACATGGTTTCCGTTGCTCTTCACACAAATACAACGGAAACCATGTTATCTGTTGCATTTCATGCAAGATCGCACCGACGCAATAGAAAACATGGTTTCGAGAAGGTTGCTGTCAATGCTTTAAAGCAAGGGTCGGCAATTCGAATTCGGCCCACCATGCGAAATCGTCCGGCCCGAGACATATTAATTAGTTATCACAAGAATACGACTCGCCGTTTCTTATTGAGTTCCAAACTGCAGTGTTAGCACTGTTTGAAAAATTTGTGGTATTGTTACGCCATAAGTACGACGTACTAGTCTATTGTTACGCCATAAAACTGGTGCGAAGGCGGTAGACTAGTATCCCGTACTAAGTACGAGATTGTTTGTAGAGTAGACTAGACTAGTGATTATAGATACAAAGAGAGATGCGACATTTGTTCTCTACAAAATAAATTCAAGCTATTCAGTACTCCGTTTGATATGGATGCCAATACCATTCCCGAAAAATTTCAAATGGATCAAATTTATTGAAATGCAATGCAGTGACGAATTGAAGGCAAAATTGAAAGTGGTCTTTATCCCAGCTTGACCAACAATGTAAAAGAAATGGTATCGATGTTTCGATCGATCACGCATTTCCGACGCCCATTTAGAAAATGTTCTGGTTCTTGCTTCATCTGATTGGTCACCAGATGTTGAAAAACTTTCACAAAGCAAGCAGCATCAAGTGTCACATTAATTCTGTGTTGTTGAAGTGTGAATACATGTATTTTGCTCTTTTTGTGATTGGTATGATTGAGATTGCAGCAATGTAGCGTAATATACTGAAGTGAGTGTGAATTATAGTATTAATGAAAATTCCGGCTCGCCAAAGAGTTGTACACTCGACATTTGGCCCGTGACTAGCAAAAGGTTGCCGACCCTTGCTTTAAAGCAGTGGTTCCCAAACTATGGTACGCGTACCACTAGTGGTACGCGAAGATCTTCCAGGTGGTACGCGAGCAACTTATCAAGTTCACACCAAACAATCGCAAATGATGTTTTATTGTCGTCGGCATTATTTTAATTCACATAAATTAGGTAGAGCATGAAATTTCATTCTATATTCCCTACTGAATGGATCGTAAAACAGGGTTTCTTTGTGACGAAATAGAACGTCATTTATTACTACGTAATACATCCTTGAAGTCAGTTTTTGTAATACGTTAGTTGTGCTGTAGCACTGTAGCGAGGGTGGTAAAAGTTCGACTAATTTTTGTTTAATATTCACGAGCCTTTAGTAACATGTCAAAACGAAAGTATAGCCCGGGTTATATAAAGTACGGGTTCATAGCTATCGAACACGGAGGAGAGTCTCTGCCGCAGTGTGTAGTATGCATGAAGACTCTTGCTAATGCAGCAATGAAACCCAGCCTGCTCAAACGCCATCTGGAGACAAATCATGCTAACAAGAAGGATTGAGATGCCAGTTACTTTCAACGACTTGGCGAGAACGTGAAGGGGCAACGTCTGGACAAAACTGGCACTATTTACCAGAGGAAAAGGAGCATTGTCAAAGCGTCGTATGAAGTCTCCCTCCTGGTGGCTAAAAACATGAAGGCACATACAATTGCAGAGTCTCTCATAATGCCAGCGGCGAAGATTTTGGTTAGACAAGTGATCGGAGAGGAAGCGGCTGCAAAGCTGGATATTGTGCCCCTATCTAACAACACTGTGAAGAATCGAATAGAGGAGATGTCAGTCGATATTGCCGACCAAGTAATTGCAGGAGTTAAAGCCTCAAAGTTTGGGTTTTCAATTCAACTGGACGAGTCAACTGACGTAACCAAATGCTGTCAGTTACTTGTGCATGTTCGCTTTACGCAAGATAATTCTGTCAAGACGGAGCTACTTATGAGCCAGGATCTTCCCAGTACAACAAGAGGAAAGGATATTTTTAACGTTGTTAACGATTTTTTCAGACTGAATGATTTGGACTGGGGAAAGTTGGTTGGATGCACAACAGACGGGGCTCCGTCTATGCTTGGCCGAAAATCGGGGTTTACGGCCCATGTGAAAGCTGTGTCTCCCCACACCACCATTGTGCATTGTTTCATTTATAGATTTGCCCTTTGTGCTAAGGTGCTCCCTCCAAATATGTTATCATGCTTGCAGCGAGTTATCAAGATCGTAAATTTTGTTAAATCGTCAGCCCTGAATACTCGGTTGTTCAAGCGGCTCTGTGACGATTTAAGCTCCGACCACACTTGTCTTCTCTACTATACGGAAGTGCGCTGGCTCTCCCGAGGTAATGCAACTAGGCGTCTGTTCGAACTGCGTGAAGAACTGCTTCAATTTTGCAAGGAGAAGAATCACGATTTTCAAACAGACTTGGAGAGTAAAGAATATATTTTGAGGTTGGCCTACTTAGCAGACATTTTTGAAGTCCTAAACAACTTCAACCTGTGGTTGCAAGGGCCCAACCGAACTGTAACAGGATTCATCTCAAAGCTTGGGGCGTTTGTTCGGAAGCTGGACCTCTGGATTAAGAATGTTGAGAATAACAGCTACGAAATGTTCAAAGTCATGGATGCCCTCGAGAACAAACCTAATGATGATATTTCCAAAGAAATTGTCTGTCATCTTTCACAACTCAAGACTGAATTGATGCATTACTTCCCGGACTTTGCATGCTGTGCTTACTCCACGAACCCGTTCTTCGTTGATCCAGCCGATGTGCCTGTGGGAACCGGGGAACAAGAGGAGCTAATAGACATACAAGCTGATGAGACAGCTAAAGCGAAACACAAAGAATGTTGTCCTAAAAACTTCTGGCTGAGTATGGTATCATCATACCCTACGCTAGCCAGTCATGCTGTTCCCCAGTTATTAATTTTTCCGTCTACGTGGGAATGCGAGCAGGGGTTCTCTGCTATGGTGACTATCAAATCGAAGACACGGAACCGTCTTGTTGCGCCTGGACATGACTTTCGATGCGCTGTCAGCAAAGTTATTCCTCGCATCGACCAACTGGTTGAGAAAAAACAACTTCATCCATCTCATTAAAATTGTGTTGTGTTTTTGTTAATTTCATCTTGAGGGTTTTAAGTATCCCATTCAACGGTATTCATTAAACATTTTGCCTATCATTTTTTATTTGTGAATTCTGGAGTTTGTCGGACCACCTACAATGTAGGTGGTACGAGAACGCTGCATGAACCAAAAAATAGTACGCGAGTAGATAAAGTTTGGGAACCACTGCTTTAAAGGAAGTGTTTACCAATTCGTACTGCCACGGATGTCTTTTCCATCCTGGGCAAAGCATATATCGAAGAGTCCAGATTGGAGGGGGATTGGCATATAAGAAGGGATTGGCAACGGAATTCCGTGATGATGATGATTTCAATTTAAAGATCAGAACATTGATTGCGCTAAGCTTCTTAGAGGCTGACGCAATACCATCTGCACTTGCAGTTCTTTCCCAAGACGCTTCACCAAAGGAGGCAGAAATTTTCAGATATTTGGAAGAAGTGTATGTCTTAGGCCAACCAATCCAAACCGCAACGTGCCGAGGAAGACGACCAATCAACCGTCGCCCTACAACTCGACACCCACCCCTCTTCCCACCTGATTTTTGGAGTGTCAGCCAACTGCAACAATCAGGTCTTGCTCGTACAAGTAACATCCAGGAGGCATCACCGCTTCAATGAAATTGTTAACAGATACCACCAAAGCATTTTCAAAATAATTGAAGAGTTTCAAAGCGAGCATCATAGAGTTTTCCAAGAACTCTTTCGCCTTGAATTTGGTGCATCAACACCATTGCGCCGATCGCGTATGACAAGGCAAAAAGAAACCCACATTGGAAATTTATTTTCCCAGAAGACCTTCCACAGGAAGTATTCCTCCGCCGAGTTGCGCGTAATTTGAAGATCGGACCAACTGCGGAACTAACAGAAGAATTGGACGAAATGGTTGAGGATTCTTAGTTGTTTTTTTTGTAGATAGTACTCTAAACTTTGTCTTGTGTGTGTTGTCATCTGTGCACTTACTAATTAACAGCAACTTCAACTTAAACAACAAATGTCAGTCTGTCAATCAAATGAATGACACAGTCCTTATCAATGTGTCACTCAAATGAATTAAACAGTACTTATCAATGTGTCACTCAAATGAACTGTCACTCAAATAAATTGTCACTCAGATGATATACAACCGAAAAAAAAAACAATAGCCAGTTATCTACACACGATGAAAGCAGCAGTCTCACCCCTAGGCCTCTGTAATAGGCTTGAGTGTCAAGTACAGTAGCCCTACATCCACAGTTAAGCAGCACGGCCTGACATTCACTGTGAAAAATTTCGCTCTATTATTGTTTTGATTGTCTGGATACCTTGCTAAACCAACATTTTGTGGTGAAACAAAGTGGTGCGGATTAATTAGGTCTGACTGTATCTATTACAAAATACTCTTTAATTACATGAGTTAACATAGTTAATTATTTAGTTACAGTTAACATATATGTCATTGGTTACCCTTTAAACGCAAGCAGTATTGGGATTCAAATTTCTAAAAATCGGTTCACTGGTTTCAATTTTGTCCCACCTATCATAAAACTTGTGACAATGAGTTCAATTCAGCTGGGAAAAGTTAGTTTGTATATGATGGTGGTGGCCACATATAAACTGACCTAATTCTAGCAAATACTGTTATATTATAATGAACTTTAAGAATAAGTTTGTTGAACCACCGGTAGAACAACAATACATTTAATGAATCCAATGAATCACATAACTAAATCAAGGGATTATCCATTCAGACTAAAATGATAAACAAACTACAGCATCTCAATACATTATCTCTGAATTTCCTGCTAAAGCCTGTGTTTGAGAAACCAATCCAA
Source organism: Clavelina lepadiformis (assembly GCF_947623445.1). Lineage (NCBI taxonomy): Eukaryota > Metazoa > Chordata > Ascidiacea > Aplousobranchia > Clavelinidae > Clavelina > Clavelina lepadiformis. The sequence goes on along the minus strand of NC_135244.1, from coordinate 9,338,712 downwards.
TATAATTTTATGAAGTTTTTGTTTATGTTCTGTGCGAGTGTTGAAGTAAGTTTTAGTAAGAATTAAGATTGGCCCCAAAATCAAGGAATTCAATCTAGATTGAGACCTTATAAATAAGACTTCTTGCAGCACACTAAGGTTAAGTTGACAAACATTTCTGGAGTAGTATCTAATCAGCAGCAAGCTAAATAACTGCTAATCAGCTACAGTGGTGATAACATGTCAAATAAAAATGTAGGGGTCTCTTGATTATTTCCAATAAAATGTGGTCATTCGCTCATCGCCTCTCACTCTGACAAGTTGGTGTAGTTAATGCTGCTTGTCAATGATCTTAAATTTAGTAACTGTAATGAAATAAAATGTGAGGATTTATTGTAAACTAGAATTCGTAAAAAGTTGACCTTGCAACCAACAAACATAAAACTTGTAATCAGCCAAAAATAGAATTAATTAGATGATGATCAATTTTGTGCCTGGACAGAGATCTATATACTTACGATAATTATATATAGTGTAACATGATACTACACAATAGGTTTTCAAGTTTACAGGTGGCCTGTTATCAGCAAGATAAATTCTATTAAAATCAGCATAAAAAGCTAAGTTTCTACCTAAAACATAATTATTGTTTTCTAGTACCGATACTAACTTTATTTGAAAATAAGCAACAGGATAGTAAGCACATATAAACAAAAAGCTTTTGGTTGCATTTAAATTACTGTATATAAAGTATCATTGGAAAAAATGTAACAAGCATTGAAAAAAGTGAAAATTAAAGCTTACGCTTCCAATACTTCATCCATGACAAAACAAAAAAATGGCAAGATATATATATACTGTGAGATCTCATTAATCCGAACAAGGTACCCAGTCAAATAAGTTGGCTTTGTGGAATGAAAAAACGAGATACAATGCATTAAAGTAGATATGTGGATACCTGTTTCTTGACAAATTGTGTGGGATGGAGAAAATTTCTCATTAATTAACCCCGAAATAATGAGATCCCACTGCGAGCTGCATAAACATTTTAGTGACAAGCTGTCATATATATTACTAGATTAGCCAGTTTTACCTGCTAGGGCTGATGCTCGAATCGCATAATGAAGCATTGTCATGCCTGTTGTAGAATCTACATCATTTATCCCAATTCCTCGCCGAAGCATCTTTATTGTATAAAAAAAAAAACATTATTGTTCATTACACGACCATCACCAGCAAATGATAGCATCACAAGTTAGGTAACCTTATTTCTTTGTGAGAAATTGATCAGCAAAATTAGTAAACAGCATGTAATTGATCCAGGACACTCATATGCTATGTAAGCACAAAAGTAACTGGCAATTAGATGTTTGCTTAATTAAATTAGATAAGCGTCTTAAAAAGGAGTTTACAGTTACATTGTATATATCCTGAAGAACTTACAGCTCACTGAGGGACAAAATAGATTTAGCTACCTATAATTCATTACCTGCAACGAGCAACTAACTAAGCTGAAGGTTCAGTAAATGCAAAATTCGTCCACCTAGAGACACTATTTGGCTCTTTCTGCGATTAGCAATTTAACAGTAAACTTTTTACACACAGTTGATAACATTAACATGCCAGGATTTCATTGGTCCAACAAATCTGTGGGAGATAGGAGAATATGTTTTGCAGTCAATGTGCACCATGACCATAGTGAAAAAAAAATAATGCCAAAAGAAGCCCCGGCCTAAACTATGTAGCTGAAATGGCTGCAACACATATATCATTTTGTTAGATATTCAGAGTTAATAATACTAGTTTGAAATATTTTCTTATCTTATTGAATGTTGACCCACTTACATGTTGTGGTTGGACCTCAATTATTACCTTATTGTACTGGCAGTCTGACACCTTTGATACAAGCGTATCATAATCAGTAGATCACTCTTCCAAACACTTTTTGACTTGTTCGCACTTTTTTAGAACTTTATGTTGGTTGTACATTTTAATGAAGACACAGTTTGAGTGAGCAAGGACTGTTGTAAAGTTCAAACAGTGTACTTAAATGTTTAACACAACACTGATATTTTTGCACTTGTTTTTGTCATTGCAACAATTTGTTATAAGCAGATCAAATTTTTCATGGAAATTTCTTTAGATAGTTTTAGTCACTGCAGATGACATTTGCGATTACTACAGTTTCCATGTTACTCTATATTATGCTCAAGTAATCATTACAGTAAACTAACCTCATCTACAACAATGCCAATATTACTGCATAGTGGTCCAATAAATTGCCTCATGATCGCAAACAATTGAGGTATGGTAGTTCTTTTATCATTCATCAACCGTTTTCCTTCACCAATGCTTGGATCAAGAAAAACAATTTCATTTTCTTTTTCCTCCTGTAACGCAATATTGAATATTCATACATGTATAAAAATGGTTCTGCCTAAAGTGACTATTTCATTTTTTTCAGACACCCGAATTTTTCAACTTAATATGACACAAACCCATGAAGTTACAGTAATTGCAACTCTCTTATGACATACTTACAATCTCAGATGGAAGCGGAATATCAGCTACAGGGTGAACAAAAATATCAGCATTTACATCAGATCCTATACTGAGAATTTCCAAATCTTCGTCAACCTTTTCAGCTTCAGATTTATAAGCTGCATCAGTTGGAGGTAGACAACAATCTTCCATCATTCTAATTTGCACTGGTGTACACCAAAACAAAAAAGGCTTTTTTTGTCAAAAGTCATTTTTCCATCAAAATGAATATCGAATTTTTAACTGCACTTTTGCTAAATTACATTTCACATTTCAGAGAATTTAAAAGTTTTCGTTCAGTAATTGTAGAACGTCCAATACAGAACATACAGTAAATATAATGCTATTAAGTGTTAATTAAATAATCTCTATATTCATATATATCGTGCATATAGCAGACAGAAAATGAATATACAGGCGACAATTGTTTAAACTAGCCATGTAAAAATCCACAGCTTATGATGTACAAACAAGCATAGGTTAGGCCAATATACAGTAAATATCTCTAAATTACACGTAATGGTCTTAGCTGACTCAAAATTTTTTGCAAATAATAATTTATCTTCCAGGACATCTTTAATCACACTTTAACATTAAAGATACATACTATAAATTATATACAAAACATTAGGCCTTAGTTTAATCTAAACCAATTTAAAATTATTAAAATTTAAAACAAGTTGGATTAGATTTAAAATTGCAGGTTAGGTTAGGCCTTGCATAAGTATATAGTTTATGTGATGATGTAACAAACTTTTTGAAAAATCATACTAAACCATCGCAACATGCATTACGATAATTGTAAATTCCGGAGATTGCAGATTTTATGACAAAAGTGTTATTTTGTAGAAATTATACTTGAACTAAAATCAAATAGGCTTACTGAACAATGTATGTACACTTATTATGTATAAAATATGATATGCTCATGTTACGCATTTGAATATTATAATGCTTTAATAAAAAAATATCTGTTATTTCATATGCAAATTTAATTCAAAGGTGTATGGTGGGTCCTGATGCATTATATACACATATCATACAAGCATGGACCAAGATCAGTTTAATGAATCTAATGTTAGTTTTGCTATTTTTTTGAGGAGCTGGCGGCTTTTTCAGCTTGAGCTTTCTCTTCCTTTGCTTGTTGCTTTTGCCTCATTATATCGGCATCTTTTTCCATTCTCGCAGTCTTTGAGGAGCCGGACTCTTTTCTTTTTCCTTTTGCTTGTTCTTGTTGTTTTTTAATGTTTTTTGCTCTGGCAAGATCTCTTTGATTTCCACGAGTCATTTCTATTCAGCTCAAATCAAAAAAGCTCGGCCAGGACCAGATGGCAATATTATTACAGGTACCCCACTATGCAAACTGCATTGACAACTATAACATAAAAATGTAAAGTTAACGGACACAGACAAATATATTTACAAAATAAAAATAGATAGTTTTTGAAATTTCTACTTTTTTAGTTTTTGAGCCTAAATTCTTCATTTTTGTTGACAATAAAAATGGTCGCTTTGCTTTGCCCACTAATAGGCTTGCCATACGTCCTGGTTTAGCTGGGACAGTCTTAGTTTTAAAGGCTTATCCCTAACCAGTTTGTCTCGAAATTTGCGTTCTGAGATTTTCTATTTGACCATTGAGTTTCTTTCTGCATCCACAGCTCAAGCATTGCATTTTAACCATTTTAAAGATAGAACTATTTGCAATAGTCTACTTTAAAAGCAATATTTTTTCATAATGACATTTCACCAGGGGGTTTAATTGAACGAATCTGTCAACAATTAGCATTATCTGTTAGGAAATTCTAGCGGTTACTATCCTCCAATGGAAATTCTACTGCCCCTGTTACGTCACTATGACCTAGATTCAATCAGTTCAGAAAGTTAGCTTGACAACCTCAGTCAGTCAGCATTGCAGTTGCAAGTCAGAAGCAGCATTTTGTCAAAATGTCAAAGCTCTCCTCACTTGCAAAGTTAACACTGATTTCACATGTAGTGAATTTTATGAGAAGATGAAATCGAACATGGTATTTCAGAAAAAGGTGCTTGGCACAGAAAAATATGATTAGTTAATTTGCTAATAAATTTATTTACCTTCTATTTTCGTTACGTTACTTTAGTAAGCCTACATTAATTGGTAATTTACCAAAAATCAAATGCTTAATCTTAATACGTGTATAAACTGTATATACATAACGTGGGCCAACAACAAATATACCATTTGTTCACAGGTTTGATTATCTTGTCGTATATTTGAAATATTACCATTTTGCAACCTTTTGTTTGTAGTATCTTCTATTGCTGTTTGTATACAAGCAACACAAATAAATTAAATTGACAACGTGTCCCAGTTTCGCATTTAAAAAAAATGGCAAGCCTACCCACTAATAATTAATGCATAAATTAAATGGTTTTAAGACTAAATTACCTTATGTGGCACATAAGGTAATTTTAATATGATATAATATATAGATAACTAAATATAACTGACTTAGCAAGAAGGTTCATCTGACTCCTGACGAAGGCATGTTCTTTCCAGAGAGGACGGAATGAAAAGGTCAACAGAAAATTAATCTTTGCTAGAAAGCAATATTTTAAAATCAATTTTATCGCCCTCAAATATTGGGCAAAACTGTCTGTTCAAGGCTGTGACCGCGAAACCGAAAGCGTGTTGAAAATTTAAGAGGAATGTACCGGTACCTATAAAATATTTTAATTAAAACTGTATAAATGAGTTCAGGGTTCGAAATATTTGTGTGGGCTAGACAGCCACAAACACCATGTTCAAAACAGTTTACAAAAAAGTAATTTTACAAAGAAATTACTAAAGCCATTACTTTCCCTTGCAAAGTAATTCAAGTCTTATAGACTTTATCAATCTAATTCTACACCTTCATGTACATCTAGACCAGTGGTTCTCAACATTCTGATCTTGGCGGACCCCTTTTGCTGCTGTCAAAGCAGTGGCGGACCCCTGAAGTTTAAGCAAACTAAGGGTTCTGAGACTGCACTTAAATGTTTCTTTGCTTAGTTTTACTTAATAGTCTTGGTGCACAACTGCGCTATTCATTCAAAATAACATCAAACTATGCGGATATTTTTACTTAAAATCACTGTATCCAGCTGTCTTCTCGTATAATCCGCAATCTAGTGCATCACAATAGGCCTTCCCTGCGGGTGATAAATCTCAATAAGCTTTTGTATTGTCCCATCACAATAGGCAATTAAGCAAATGTTCAAGCCTATTTCAAAAAGCAATGATAAACAGCAAAAAATTTTTAAAAACTCGTACTTTATGTTGCAAATTTCGAAGTTCTCACGGACCAACTGAAAACGTTTCGCGGACCACCGGTTGAGAACCACTGATCTAGACAATGCAACTTTCGAGATGTCCTAAAGTATGTTCGTCTTATAGTCTATAGTGGAAAGTGTAGTTTTAACCAGACTTGGGCATGACCGTGCTGCTTTATTAAAAGCGGACTCAAGAGCGACAGTTATTTCAAGTTATGAATAGAACGGTGAACACGCTTTTTTAAAGAGTTATCTGCTTGTTGCCTTTTTTTGTGAACAATCAAAACTGTGAACACACAAAAAGGAAACAAAATGTAAATGGCTGGACACAGCAATTTTAATTTTCTGGAATACTTTGGAAAAATACTATAATTTTATTTGGTAAATAAAAATTGACTAAGCACTTGGAGATTAATTTTAAGCAAAAATTTTGCTCTGCCAGTTAATGGCAAAAAGTAAACAATACAAAATGAAACACTGAGCATGTCAGAACCATACGATAGCCGTTCAATATAAACACTTTGCTTTCAAAGCTAATAGCAATTGTCCATGAGACTGGTGAGCAACCGGATGATAGAAAGATCCACACAGATGAGCTGAATTGTCATCATAGTGTTGTAATTTGCTTCACGTCGCCACTGTTTTTATAACTTAACCGATATATGTTGTGAAATTGAAGAATATTAAATTATTGAACATCGGCATCTACAATTCTGGAAGGTTTTTAATACTCTATTAAACATTTCTGGCAGGGGTCATCATTTCTGAGGACTGGCAAGAAAGGTTCAACTGTGGCTTTACATCGCGCACCGGATTGGTAGGGCGACCAAACCGATTGAAAAGTTTGGCAGTTTATGACAAGAAATCGCTTGTGCCAAAATGCAAATTTTATCATGCACGGAAGGTTCAATTCTTTGTTTATCAATTACAAATTGTCGTTCAAACAACCAACTTTTTCTTTGCTTATTTATTATAAATCAGCATGCAAATAAATAGTTTAGCATGTATGTTGATGAAACTCGTGCATACAGGTGCCACACTTTCCACTATGGATGACCGTATATTTCATAAAATTTTCATATTTTTGTAGGTATTAAATATATGTTCTTTATGACATATAAAAGTCCCTATAACGTAGCCTATTATATTTTCAAACACTCAAAGAGATTTAGTCAATTTTTGTAGGGAAGAATGCGAAGAAGTTGTATATTTTAACAAATTTATTACCAGGCAATCTGTTTTTTGGAAAGAAAAGCAAAACTTTAGGTATTCTTTATTTATAGTTCTAGTCTTCTAGGCTAGACCTTTTAAATCCAAACATTTCCGAAGACGCATGGTTCGAAATTCCTCATTGGAAAGTTTGTTACGTACGTGGGTGATAAAAATGAAGTGCGCCTATAATGATTATTGCTTCATCTTGTAGCGCGAGGTATAATACTCACCCAAAAACAACTAACTTTTCCATCTGGCCTGAAGTCCCCTACCCTATAAAGGATATCGGTAGCATAGGCGCTTCTTCGGAGGGGACAAAAGGGTACGTCCTAATAATATGGCTAACAGGTCTTTAAAATCAATACCAATTTAACAACCCTGGAAAACAAGATTAATTTGGATTAGCCTAGCTCTGGTACTCAGTTTGAACAATTTAGCGATCACGCATAAAATGGTAAATCCCCTTATGTGAGATCAAAATTAAATAAAAGGTCTGTTCAGGGGGGTCAAACCATAGATATCTTATCTATAATAACGTATATTATATACGTATAACGTTATTATATTAACCTTATATATTATAATAACGTTATATTATATATAAGATATCTATGGGTCAAACTCAATCGCATCAAGAACCAAAACTCAAAACTTATTTAACACCGCGGGCCGTAAGGATAAAACTTGATTGAACGTTTTGTGACATGAGTACATGAATTGGAACAGACAGCGAAACAACAACAAATTTTTGATGCTTTTGACTGAGTTATGTTTTATTATTTTTCTGTCACGTCATTATGTTTCATTCATCTCCTTCCAAAAGAATTAAAGAATTAACAAACAATAAAGAAAAAAGCAGCCCAGACTACAAGCGTTAGAATAAATCGATTTATTCTATCGTATGGTGGGGCAACTGTAGTGCTGCTGTATTGTACGATTTCTTATAATCTTGTTTCTTGCTTGAAAAAGTAAGTTATACAGTGATAGTTATATACAATGGGCCGGAAATAGTTCAATGTATAAAATACCTTTGCGGGTCAAGTTTTATTGTAAAGCGGGCCGGGAGCTTGACAAGTACAATACGGGTTACTTGTATTGTATGGTTTATTTTTCGCCATTAATTGTGCGGAGCAAAAATTAGGATGCTAACCGTTGTATTTATAACACAATAAAACACATACTCACGAAAAATTAACGAACAGGAAAAAGTGGCAAAGCCCAAAATCTTAAAACATGCAAGATAGCAATGGTGGAATTGTGCTAAAAGACAAAATCTTCCATTTTGTCTTGTAGCATTTAGTACATAAGTCGCCAAGGTACTTCCCCTTTTCAAAAACGACATGGCTTATGACTGCAATAACTACTGACCCATAATTCTTTTGTCTTGCTTATCGAAAATACTGGAAAAACTGGTGTACATACGGCTAACTAGTTTTTTTGACAGGCAAAATGTTTTCTATGATAATCAGTTCAGGTTTAGAAAGAAGTATACTGCAGCATTGGCATCTGACTTACTTATTAACAACATCACAGAAACTTTAAAAAAAAATCAAATCACACTTGGAATATTCCTGGATTATTCAAAAATGTTCGATATAATTGATCATGAAATTTTACTATGTAAACTAGTACATTATGGTATTAGAGGACCGGCGTTTGATTGGTTTAAAAGTTTTCTTTACAACCGAAAAAAAATTATTCAATTTAGTAACACGTACTCATCCAATGTGTGCAACGTACAGTACGCCTACGGATCTCCCCAAGGTTCTATTTTTGACCCACTACTTTTCCTAATCCACATAAATAATTTAGCAAGGTGCCTAAAAATGCGAAAGTTATCATGTTTGAAGATGACACTTCTATTTTTGTTCAATGGAATTGCATAGATAAGTTTACTGAGAAAGCAAAAGTGGAATTGGCCAGAATAACTGATTGGCTTGTTACCAACAAGTTAACTCTTAATGTTAAAAAAAACAATTACATTATTTTCTCAACGAAACCTAAACAATGGCTTTAACAGTTGATAAACTATGCCTTGAACGCGTTAGCACAGTTTCTTGGCATTCATCTGAGTGAAAACTTATCATGGAAATATGACCTCTGTACTATAGAAAATCAAACTGAACATGGGTGCAGTGATGAAAATTAAGCAATACTTAGATCGTGGCAGCTTAATTATTTTGTATCAAAGTTTGATGGAATCTCACTTACGTTACTGTATCTCTGTTTTGTGTCATGGATAAAATACCTTGATAAAGCGTATGCAAAAAAGTTGTGATAAGTTTTGTGGAATGAGATTGAGTTTATCTTCACAGGTATTGATATTTGGTCAATAAATGACTTGTTATCTCCGGAAACCAACCAGTTTATGCACAGATACATCAATAAAAATTTGCCATCTGTATTCGAACACCTCTTTGAAATTAGCAAAATCATTTACTTAGTTGGAAAAAGAAACAGAAATAAACTGTTTTTACCATACTGCTGCAAAAGCACTACGCAGCGTACAATAATATTTTTCATGTTAAATTTTGGAATGTTTTGCCTAAACCAACAAAGGAGAACCAATCATGATAAATTTGTACATGCTTTAAAAAGCCACCAACAACTACAACTATAGGCCTAAGCTATCTAACATTGCTTACATGATCTAATACAGAAAATATATACAGGTTAGCACACTCCTTTTGAAGGTAGAATGCCGAGTTTTCTTTGCTTTCTATTGTTAGTTTTCATTCATCGGGGCTGCACAAAATTTCGATTCGGATGAAAACACTTGTCTTTAAAAGCAGGCACGGAATTTTTACTATCATCGGTAAAATTTAGCATGATCTTCGTATCGGATCTCCTTCATTGTTGGTTGTGGTTGTTCTGAATCGCGGATGTCTTACAAAGATGTTCTTTGGGTAAAATTGACTTGAGACATTGCTTTTTTCTGTAATTGTGTTTTAAAATATGTTACAGTATAGCATAGTTATCGTTATCACTAGTGTGTATACGCCATAGTCAGTGTATCCACTATTTATCACAAGTACCGTAGTTGAAGGGAATGTAGCGGCACGATTTCTTAATGACATTATTATACTTTTATTTGATTCGTACTGTCTATCTTTTACTCCATTTGTGGGCCTCAATAGTGTGTCCTCTCTTGGCCACAGAAACGGGATTCCGTTCGCTAGGATGGATTTTCTTTTGTGCGGTTTACTTTAAACTTCCATTTGTTGTGCACTTAAGATAATAATTGTCATTTTAATCTAACCATGTCACTTTATACAATTATTTCGGTTAGCAATATGCATGTTTTTAATGTTACGAAACATATCTTCTACAATTCTACATCTTCCAACATTGTGGTTGTTTCGTTGTTTTTGTGTTATTTTGTCCTTAACTTCGTTAAACTTAGGAATTATTTTCTGGATTTGGTGGCTATGCTAACCTACCATCATATAGAACAATTGCATTATTGCTATCTTGCATGTTTTAAGTCTTTGGGCTTTGCCACTTTTACATGTGGAAAGGATCTTGAATAATCGTCCTTTGTGCCCAGCAAGAGATGATTGCAAGGATGCACCGGCAATAACACCAAACATGATCCTAACAGGATCATTGGCAGAATCCTTTCCCCCAGGAAGGTTAGGCCTACTGGAAATTGATGGTTATAGAAAATCTTGGCGCAAATTCCAATGGTATGCTGATATGTTTTGGAAGCGTTGACTCAAGGAGTACTTGCCGATTCTGCAAATAACAAAAATCTGAAGTTGGAGATGTAGTTCTTGTCATTGATGAAACCTAGAAACGAGGTCACTGGCCAAAGGGAACTACAAAGTGTTTGTTTTAAGGCACCGCCACCTGATGTAGAAGCCTATAGACACAAAAGTCTGGGGGGTCATTGCCCCTTAATTGGCCCTGCCCTGGCTATGCCTATGTTCCCAGGTTTCCAGCATCTATTTTGATTGATAGAAGTCTGTTTTGGATTTGCCCAATTCTTAACCTTAACACTGATTAGTGATTATTATTATTTATCCATATCTCAATGTGTCAGCTTTTGCTAAATGTATCTCCCATTGTCTAAACCTAATTCTTCCCGTTGCACCTGCCACAAGTCGCAGCGTTTATCATGTTGAAAATTTTAATTCTCATCCTGTTCACGTTATATATCTGCCAGTGAGCAAAGTTAGCCGAGTGAATCACCGAGGCTAACAGATGAGTTGTCTAAAAGCCGTGGTGATAGTAACTCAATATACATCTAATAAACGGTAAAATTGCTTATCTTCTTTATTATTCTCATTATTGAGAAAGTGTACAGCACCTACAATAAAAACCTTTTGTAAACTATTTCTGTTGTAATATTAAAACATTTCAGCCTACAAAAGGTTAGAGTATTAGGTTAGAGTACCGAACACGAGTTACACAACAATAGAGTCAGATAATTTAACAGGCAAATTAAGTAAAGAAACCATCTTTTTCTAAAAGGGTATCTTCAAAATAAAGCTTTAGTCAGCATCTTTTAGTTTAATTGAAAATAAACCGGTTGTTGTAGGCTAGGTTGTTGTATCAGTGCATGGTTGTTGTAGGCTAGGTATAATAAACACTTTATAACTTACATTATAGGTTACATAGAATATATAGTAGGCCTATATATATATATTTATATACGTATATATATACATATACATACATATATTTATATATTACGTTTGTTTAGCTTCTTCTAGTTTTATTTACCACTGATCGCATTGCATAAAGTGAAAACGCTGAAAAACTAAAAATGCATTTTTAGCTTCTGTAAAAATCCAGTGTGGCCATCTGAATGGTTGCGAAATAAAGATGCCCGAAATAATGGAGGCTCTGTCTGACTTCACTTGTGGTTGAAAGTTGCGGCAGTACATCTCGGCATTGCACATTTGCACATGCTCAGCAGAACGACCGACAGATAAAGAAGTAATAAAACTTTATTGGTAAAACCAGTGGTGAAAGTAAAATTTTCTTACCAGAACGATGGCGGAATTTGTTGATCCAGTCCCGAAATCCCAACCCTAACTGTAACAAAGCAATCAGTTTACTTTTTCCGACTGTGTATTGCATATTTTCAAAAGATGAAAAAATATTGTTCGAAAGATTTAGAGCACAAACGTTCATAGTAATTATTCTCTTAACTTTTGACGAACTTTCTGAGTGAGTTGTTCTTCTTTTTCCAAGCCATGTTTTTACGTATGGCTGTGGATCACATTTATCGCTCGGAACCCCCCAAAACAATGGTTTTCAACGTTTTTCGAACCGCGACCCTTTTTCAATAACCAAATTGAACAATTTTTTTCTGCTCGTTAATTGTTCGTGAGCATGTGTTTTCTTGTGCTAAAACGGAAATATTGTTGTCCTTATTCCTAAGAAGTTGTCCCTATTTTCACTTGCGATCTTAGTTTTGTCTTATTTTTAGAGCAGCGCTTTCCATCTTAGTCATTTCGACATGTCTTAATGCGTCATTAAGAACTAAAGATAAGAACAGCTTTGGTGAAAGGACAGTCAAGCCTGTCCTGCAAGTAAAAGTACAATTGTAAGACAAGACCTGCCCTGAATAGAGTCTCGTTTTTTTTTAGACCAATCGCTTTCTTCTCCTACATTGAATTGATGTGTTATATGAATACATTCCGATCAGTAACTTCTGTTCCTTTTTAATTTTATCTTGTGTCCTGGTTTTATTTATTTTTACATTTTTCATTTATTTTTATACATTTTTATTTTACACATCGCTATTTTGCATGTTTTAAGCCCTTGGGCTTTGCCACTTTTTCCTGCTCGTTAAATGTTCGTGAGCATGTGTTTTATTTTATTGTGTTATAACTACAACGGTTAGCATCCTAACTTTCGTTCCGCCCAGTTAATGGAGAAAAACAAACAATAAGTTACAATACCTCTATGTTATGAATCTCAAGTCAAGATTATTGCAGATTACAGTGACTAGTTATTTTCGTATACAATACACCTCCATCGGAAAGTGTGCTTTTAAAGCTGGGCTCGCAAATCGAAATAATACGACCTGTGTTTGTGAGGCTTCAGTTGTAGCCTAATATGTCTTTGGGTAAGGTATTAACAACGCTTGCTCCTGTTCAATGGTTCAGGTGAACAGCTATAAATTCGGGCATTACGATATAAAAAAAACAAAAAAAAAACTATGAGTGTCTATCAAAACTTGTTGAAAAGCTAGCTCGGTAACCGACTAACCGGTGCTCGAGCGATGAGGAATCATAGCCAGGCTTAAATCGTATACAGACTCTCCTTGTTCCAAGATCAAATATTTTATCATACCGTGCCGGGCATGTGATCTTTATACAGCCTAAGTATACGTTAGTGGATACAAGTTATATTTTAGAAACGCACACATTAGAATAATACGTACTTTTCCAAACCGAAGTTTAAATAAAATGTTGCTTAGCATATGCGCGCAGTATAGGCTACGTGCTTCTTATAAATATAGCAGTTACATTACCACTTCGACAGGCCAAACTAAGTCAGGCTAGCCAGCTTATTTGTGCGGTTAAGTCAAATAAAATTTAACTTTGCTTGAGAGAAATTTGTGGGTAGATGGGTACCTAATGAAAAACCACAAAATCTTTTACCTTTGCTTGCTGAGTAAGATAGACTGCTTACTCACCCATGGCCGAGACAATGGGCATTGTTTGTCGGCCTACATTTCATTATACTATCATAGTATACTAAAACATATACCATGGTGTAGAGTGTAGACTTATACACTTTTGGTGTACTACAGTATTACAGTACTATTCTTTTAGTATACAGTACTATGATGATACAGTACTACAATTGAAGTGTCTTTTTAGGGGAATGCCCCTTTTAAAGACCAATTCTTCATATTTACAATTAAATATGAATTTTTTGAATCAAAGAAATGTGATTAGAACTATTATGCTGAAATAATTTTACCAATAAATGATTTTCACTCGCTATTATTATTCAAATTTATTGTTTATGCTTGTAGTTTGACTCATTTACGGTAGTTCTGAGCACATAAGATATTAGGCATTACATCACTGTATTAAACATATTCATTTCAGTTTTGCCGCCAAATTTGATTCCTCTTGGATGAGGTACCAGATAGATTTACCTTGTTTACACTGAACACTTACCTTTTATGTTCCGCATAGCTTATTGGTTCTGCGCCTGTGTTAGCAGATTTTACTTCATCAATTTGACTAGCTGATTAAGATTGGGTTGGGCTAGGATAAGTGGAAAATCTCATTATGTCTTGTATTTATGATGTTCAGTGCAGTGCATTTTTGCCTTACTCGGAAACCAACTTCTATGATAGCGTAAGTTTGTATTTCTCAATTTGATTTTTTTGATTAGGTTAGACCTAGTTTTATGGACTGTGCCGAAGTGTGCAGCAATATAAAATTTGGTTAACCATAGTTTCATCAAACCTCGGTCTCACCTTTGCGACCCTGACCTCAACGAAAAAATGATGCTGCAGTTTTTATATTTTTCTTCCACGCTGTCAGACAAAATGCTTCCCGCATTTAACAGTAATTGCTTTGATTTTCCTCCATTTCAGTTTTTTAGTTTTCAAATCAAGCCTTAACGTCAGATTTGTCAGCTGAATAGTGGTTCGAGCGCTGGCCTGGCAATAAATGCGTTAATATTTCGTGTTCTATACCCAGTGATGCTAAAACATTGTAAACCTCTTGGGCAAGGCATTAACAACATATTCTACTGTTCCGTAGACCTGATGGACAGTTCTAAAGTCGGGAATACTATATGAAAAATTAATCAGTAGTCGGTGCTCAGGCTTTGAGGAATCATCACAAGAAAAAATAAAAGCAGCTGTGTATTTCAAAAAATAGCAACATATTATGAAGTATTTCAAACAAATTTCTAAAACATAGAATTGTAGAAGTTGCAAGATTTTAAGGACAGTTAATTTTCTTGAGTATTTGTACTTCCGAGCAAATTTTTTAGTCTTTCCTTTGGAAGACTGTTTACCTGTATTTTGTATTGGTTGTTTCAATTGACAATGACAAAATATTATTGAAATCTGATTTCAATGTTTTACTAGATACTACCAAAACATTTCGCTGCATCTCAGTCATATGAACAAGATCTGGTGGTTACCTCAAACACACAATTAGTTTTTGTGTCTGAGAATGGCACTGCTACTTCTAATGCAATAACACTAGGTATGGTATGTTGTTTCAACTATGTTAAATTTAATATTTTGATATAAACATAAAAGTAACATTTGTTATCCTAAAATATTTTTTTGCGAATATACTTTCACGTGAGTAAAACGTTTGTTAGAATAACACTAATTTATGGAATGATATTTAGTAAGAAAACTGAGAAACTGCACTTTAATTTATAAAAAGTAGGAAATTGAGTATTGCCAATGCTGATTTATAGAATGTGAAAAATTATTGATTGTTTCATTTTCACCTCTGTGATGATTGAAACTGTACGTTGTTCATTTTTAAAAAAGTTCTAGGTGCCACCCATTGACTCAGATAGGCTGAGTTATTTTGTATCGTCAGGGATTATATTTTCTTCCTTAATGTAGCCTATGTTGTTTAATGTTTAGATGCCAAAGTAGATGCTTTGTGTTGGAGTCCAGAAGGAAAGTATGTTGCTGCTGTTGACTCCTTGGGATACTTGCACATCATTCCCAAATTGTCCACAAAAGTTTTGTATTCCAACAAAATTCTTCCTGACGATCATGTATCAGACATTAATGATGAAGAAAAGATTTGTTTTAGCGCAGTTCATTTTTCTAAATCCAAGAGCAGTGGTAAGTTTAGTAAATATTGATAATAATAATACCAATCATCTATTGTCATTTTTGCAGTTTCTTTTTGGTTTTAATGTTGAATTGATAGTCTTTTAAAAAAGGCTGCCGCTGTTTCACCGAAAACAATTGTACGTTCGAAGCTATGTTTCATAGTTTCCTGTTAACTTAACTTAAATGTTATAACATAGTTGAACCTAACCTAGATCTACCTCTAATCAAATTCTTACTCCAATAAAATCTTAAGCAGTAAAAATCAAGTTTTTGCATACTCATTCTCTTAACCTAACCGCCTATCTTTAACAACAAGTACAAAAAAGACACAAGATTAAACTCCTGAATTCCATTCCTTGATCATACTACACATGTTATATACCAGACGTGGGCAAACTGCGGCTCTCCAGCATGTTTTTTGTGGCTCTTCTAGTCGAATCGTAAAATTACAAAAAAATTGTAAACGCTACCAAGAGTACCGTTAATGAACGTTTCTCTCTTTTGCTTTTCTTTATTTAGGCCAGCATTTCGTTTATGACGTAACACTGGACATAGAATCCGAAGAGTTAGTTAATTGCAAGTCAACGTAAGTTCATTGCTAAGACAGTAAGCTTTAGCTCAGCTTAGTCCACATAAATACACTGCAAAACGAAAACGATGACAACTAACGCTAGCAAAAAACGAAAATGTGAAGATGAAAACAGAGGTTTTAATCTAGAGTGGGAAGAAAACTATTCGTTTACTAGTCAAGGAAATAAACCTCTGTGTCTAATCTGCCATACAAAACTGAGCCAAAACAAAGGTAGCAATGTGAAATGTCACCATGAAACTAATCACGAGAACTTTTCAAGCAATTATCCACCTAAATCAGATATAAGAAAAAGCAAGTTAACTGAGTTGAAATCTGCGCTGAAAAGTCAGCAGAGGTTTATAAAGGTATTCAGCATGGAATCTGATGCAATGACTGAAGCTTCTTTTGTTATGTCTTGGAATATTGCTCGTGCAAAACACCCCTACTCCGATTGTGAATTTGTGAAAAAGAATTTAGCTGATGCTGTGGCAGTTTTGGAACCTAAAAACAAAAACACCTAAAAACAGTTGCATTTAGTTTAGCTCTTGATGAATCAACCGATATTCAAGATAATCCACAACTAGCAATATTTGTTCGATACATTTCATCAGATATGACTGTTAAAGAAGAATTGTTAAACTTGGTGGCATTAAGAGAAACGACTCGTGGAATAGATATTAAAAATGCACTCAACGAAGCTTTAGCAAGAGCCAATGTGCCACTTAATAAACTCGTCAGCGTCGCAACTGACGGTGCACCAGCAATGGTGGGTAAACATAAAGGATTAATTGGACTGATGAAATTCGATCCTAATTTTCCAGAGTTCTTCCCTTTACATTGCATTATCCATCGCGAACATCTTGTAGCCAAATATTTCAAATACGAAGATGTCATAAAAACTGTCATCGAAATTATAAATTTCATACGTGTTAATGCGAAAAACCATCGACAGTTTCGAAACTTCGTTGAAGATTTGGAGTTGGAAGATGCCCCAAGTGATGTCTCTTTGTATTGTGTTGTAAGATGGCTATCAACCAGTAATCTGCTGAGTTGATTTGTTGAACCCTATCATTGATTTCCTTCAAGTAAAGGGAAAAAAGTACCCCCAACTAAAGAATAATTCATGGATGCAAGACTTAATGTTTCTCACAGATGCAATGAAGCATCTGCAAATCTCAATTTGGCCCTTCAAGGTTCTGAAAAGCTTATATCAGACCTAGCGCAAACGGTTTTGAGTTTCCAGAAAAAAATCCAAGTTTTTCAAAGAGACATAATGACATAATCATTCTGTCACTTTCCTAACTTCAAAATGAGAATGAATGCTTTTCCTGAAGAGTCAATTTCAGATCACAAAACGGAGGAATACAAAAATAAATTGTAAGAACTACTACAGGACTTCCAAGCCAGATTTGAAGATTTGCAGGAGTTAAAACCATGCTTGGCATTCCTTGTAAATCCATTCAGTGTTAATGTCGTCAGTGATGGCTGTCCAGTTCGCCAACCGTTTGTCACAAACACATCTGCTGTTGAAATGGAACTGATCGAAATGCAAGAAGATATGGCTCTAAAAAGTTTCAGCCAATGCTACTCTACGGTTGAGTTCTGGCGACAGGTTCCAGAGAGTAAATATTTAGCACAACGTATTGCTGTGAATCTTTATTCTCTGTAATGAAGTTTATTAAATCAAAACAGCGTGCAACCTTAACAAATTAACACCTGGAAGAAGTAATTCGCACAGCTTTAACAACATATCGTCCAAATTTTCAGAGATTAGCAAATCAAACAAAAGACTGATTTTGAAAAAAATTGTGCTTGTTAATTTGTTATTACCGTTATTATTATTGTGTTAATTATTACCGTTTTGTAATATTACAATTCTGTTATTATTGCTGAAATTTCATAATTTCCGTTTTTGTATTGAAATAATTTTGAGGCTCTCTGGTGCTTGTATTTTCTGCAAATGGCTCTTCCATTGAATACATTTGCCCACCCCTGTTATATACTTTCAAGCATCATTAAGTGTAGTTTCTAATTTATGATTAAAGTGTCATGGGGATTCACTAGCTATGGTACCATCTGTATAGACTACTGCCTCGCAGAGGAGCCTGAGTGCTTCAATGAACTTCCAAACTAAACTTTGCTTTCAAAATTTACTCAAAGCAAGACAGGTCAAAAGTAAAGAGTCAGACTAAAACTGGTGAAACATGACCAACTATATAATATATGTGCACAAGAATGTCAACCATTCTACACAGAAAGTGGCTCAGGCTAATTTGGAATGCGAACAGGCTTTACGTAGAAAGAGTCATTTGAAAAGTAAGTGACATTTCCCCACACAAACTGCACATAATCAGAAACTCACAATTGTGTTTGCTTCGTTTTTTGTTGTTGTTGCCAGAACAGAGTGCTTGTACTTTTTAAAATCATCTGCGTACTTGCTTATGAACCTGATAAAAGCTAATTGTTGGAAACAGCAATGATGTCCTTTTTCGGATAGAATAAGAGTAGGAACTAGATGAGTAAGCCATATGTTATAAGTTGGATACTTTTAGCTCCCCTTCAACAAAGTGTCGTGGCTGTAGAACTGTTTAAATGTTTTATTGGTGATAAATGTTCTACTTGGACACCAATTTAACAGTTCCTGCCCATGTTGGTGTGGGGATCGTCACAGGTCCCCTTGTGTGGATGAATGGAGTTCTAGAGGAGTTCAAGTGTGCACGTTGAAGCTCAAGTTGGATGGGAAATGCTTGTTTTGTTTACCAGTTTTGTTTCCAATTTTTATCTATGGTCATAAAAACCAAAAGAGTGCACTAATGAATGCAGTTTTCACAATTACATATTTTAAAGAAGGGTCTATAGCAGTGGTTCTCAAACTGGGGTCCGCGGTCCTTTTGGGGTCCGTGAGACAATTTTCTGGGACCGCGAAGCAACTTCCAAAAAAAACGGCACTACTTGCCCTCAAGCCAAAAGCTCGAAACCGTGACTCACTACCGTGAGACATTTAAAAAACTGCTAGGAGACCGTTGCATACTTTCTTTTAAAAAAGTTTGAGTACCACTGGTCTATAGTGTAACATTACCATGTCAAATGCTTAGCACTGAAATCTGAAATTATTTAAAAGTTGAGGACATATCATACTTCTTCGAATAGATAGGTCCCAACTTTGATGATAATAGTCCTATGAACAGAATACCTCAGCAGCTTGCAAAACTAATCATGCTTGCCACACCCACCGGTAAGAGACCAACAGGTCAACCAAGAATCATGTGGTAAAATTAAATCATTGATCTGACCTGGTCACGGCTGGTTATTGTTTTAGCTGGGCTTGGAAAAAGATAGCAAAATAATTGAGATGATAGAGTAAATTTTGAAGAGAGAGAGAGAAAGCAGACTGTGGTACAATGTTCGAAGAATTTCACCCGGCAGTGAATATGATTTTATTGATGTTACGTTTGACCCTTACTGAATCACATTACGAATCTTACGTGTATATAACTGAAAGCATAAATGAAAAGTATTCGTGTAAATTATCACTTAATTCGAGATTGTAATGATACCTCATAAATTATAAGGTTTTGGGTATTTATTCAGTGTTAACAGCAAGTAGTAGTGTATAGTTCAGAAAAATAATTCTTAAAATACACCAATTTTAATTACTTTTATTAGAAACTAGCCCAAATTTCTTCAACTTGTCGACTTCAAACCATGACTAACTCTAAGTAATTAGTTCAATCTTTTCAACTTTATGTTCACAAGCTTTCACTACAACTATATGTTAACTAACATGTATCTTAAATTTTTGCAGGCCTTTACAACCTTGCCATAGCTGGAGTGAATGGAAAGGTATATATTTTCGACAACATAGATCTGCAATCTATTTCCGAAGGTAAGGTTTGCCTGTTTTTTTTAAAAAAAAAAGACTTGGCACCCTTTTAAAATATAGTAAAGTGTACAAGACATACCTTCATGGTAGGATATTTTGAAACTTGTAATTAAACAATTGGATTAAATAAAATCTAATTTTAAGAAAATTCTGGTTAGTATTTGCGAACAAAGCTTAATGCTTTTTAGTAGAAAGACACTTGAGCAACATTACCCTATTTCTCTGGTGTTAAACAGAGGTTGTCTATATAACCGGACTCACTGGCAGTGGCACATGTAGCTTATGTTTTAGATGCACAGTAATATATATTATATATGCCTAAAGTGTTAGATTTTCAATAAATGTATAATATTTTTGTAATGATTACTTGAATTTGAATGTGAACTTGAGATTCCTCTAGTAATGTGTAATTGATGGTATATATAAATAACAACCTTTAAGTAGAGGTAAGAATGAAGAAAATGATTTTAAATATGCAGACTAGGTGCCATATTCATCACTCATATCTATAGTTTGTTTCTAAACTCACTAAAAACTTTCCATAGCATGTAGTTTTAACATTATGTTTCAAGCTCACAGCTCACAATTTAAAAACAACAAATACTAATTTAACGTTTAAGGTCTGTTATGCAAAAAAATCATTAATCACCAATTTCTTTGGTACAACTTCTAACTTTTAAAGCATCAGTTAGAATTTTTATATGTCTGAAATTTTTTAGCTCTCGCAAAAAATGACATGGCTGCAAAAACTCTGAAAAAAGAAATAAAAACATACATCTGGGATGTTTCTTCCTATCATGAAAGAGTGAACAGTCTCATGTCTTATGGTGGTAGCTTTCAAGCATCTTACATTATTGTGGTATGTAGGATACCAACAAGTAATGTTTGTATTTTTTTCATTGATTGATATTCTCTAAAGTGTAATGAAAATGTGTCATTCAAGGAAATTTTATGATGTTGTGTGTTTTGGCTGTATAAACATCTATTTGTGTGTTGTTGGGAATTTACGATGTAATGCAATTTTAATTAGGCCTTCAAAAATAAATTTACTTAATAGGGCTCAGGCAGGAACTTCCTTTCGCTGTGGGAAAAGACAGAAGATATTGTTTGTGATCGTATGTGTGCTGATTTTTCAAGAAAATACTCCTTGGATTGTGACACCATTATTAATTTGCCAGATAATTGTTCATGTTGTAGCTTTGTGAAGGTGTATCAAGCTTTTTCTGCTCTGTTTTGTTTGGACAACCAGGTCTGCAATTTTTCCAGATAAATTGTGAAATCTTGTGTTCAAAACTAACTCATTATTTTATTGGTATCATATACTAATTTTTTTAATTTTGTTAACGAGTTTTAAACAAAAATGTTGTAGAACATAGTGTGAATAAAAATTGCTTCAGAAGGATTAGCAGAGGTTATCAGTACCGCTGTACTACAGTACCGAATTACTGTATCATGGTATTTTTCGGTACCAATACCCGTATTGTCTGTACATTTGGCAAGAAGTACCGAATCTCTGTACCAAATTACTTTATTCAAGAAATTTCGGTCCGTCCAGGTACTTGGTACTTATAAAGTGATTGCTTCAACATTTTGAGAAGTAAATGTTTTTCAAAAGTTCATTTGAATCAAATCTTAATGCCAGTTTTAGCGCTTTTTATCGTTTTTAATCTACAAATGTCTAAAAAAATCGCAAGGTGTCAAGTCACTTATGTTTTGGCCTGAAGTAACCTGTATCTGGGCCATATAATAATGCAAAAATTGCACTTTCAACATGAACCGTTAAACAAAAAGTACCGGTACCGAGTGCCAACAAAGTAATGAGCTACTTTTTTGAAACAGTACCAAATACCGGGACCATTGGTACATTTTTGCCAAGTACCGGTACCGTTACTGACGATACTTTAAAAGTACCGACTGCCCACCTTTGTGAATAAGACTGTTTTATTTTCTTGTTGTTTTTTCTGCTGTTGCAAACTTCTTCGTTTTAGGGTCATTTGTATCAATTCGGTTTGCCCTGCCTTTTATTGGTGAGATATTGGCCAATGTTATCTATTATCGATTTTGTCATTAAAATGCCTTGTTCACCATACAAACACGGGTAAGGTGTAAAACATAACAAACTATTAACTACCATTAATTAATTAATTACTCTTGAGTTATGATTTAATTTTTTTTTTTTAATTTTTTGATTTAAATTTTTTGTTACTTTCTGCTATATAATACAGTACATAGTATGGATATACTGATATAGTCATGCTTTTCAGAATGGATTTAGCCAAGATATATGCCATTGTTCAGAATCCTAAAAGTGGGTTGTCCCTTTCTGTATTCAATTTGCTCACAATGGAGAAAGTTAGTTTGCATAAAGATAAATAATATATGCATAATGTGAATCAATTAAATTTAAATATGTATAAAGGGTAGTTTCCTTTCATTGAAGTGGTACCGGTAGTTTTAGCTGATAAATGTATATTGTTTTTTTGGAAGCTATTGTTGTGGAGTAATCTGGGAATAAATTAGCATATATTTATTGTAAATAAAGTGCTTAAGTTGTTAATTTACAGTTTAATTTTTAGATATTTGAAACAAGTGTTAAAAAAGAATCATCATTTATTATGCCACCAAAAATGATGTTTGAAGATTTGTTTTTTCTTGAAGAGGGTAGATCTGTGTAAGTGTATTAATTTTGAATGGAGCAATGCTAGCAAATAACAAATAACTTTATTACTACAAACGCATTTAGTATAAATCGATTCTATTGATGTAGTTGTCACTATATAGGGATAACAACAAAGAACTTGGATTGAGACTGAATTCCATCAGTGAAGCATCCCCAGATAGCCGTCTCCTCATACTCTTGCAACAACACTCATATAAGGAAGCTGCAGACTTTGCAACTAAATTTAACTTGGACTTGCAACCAGTGTACCAACAGGAGGTGAGTTTTAACTCGCTATCAGTCAATCAGCCATATAACTGTTACCAGTCAAGTGCTGATTAGGTCAAAGTTTATATAGTATACACTTATACAGTTTGAACCATATTTTTCATATTACATAGCTCGTAAGTTAGTGGTATTTCAGAATTTTAGTCTATTCCAGTAACATTAAGCCTGCCAGAAAATTTTCTGGAATGCAGCAAGTACAGTAGAATCTGCTTAACCCTGCTATGGTACCGTGAACAATATCACGGTACCTAGGGGTCAATATGACCACATCACTGAAAAGTGTTGTGTTAAAAAAATCCAGAGATTTTAAAATTAAATTAATACCCATCCAGAGAATTATATTTTATATACGGTATTTTAATACATTTGTATGACTGTAAATTACTTCATGAGAGTTATAACGGACCTAAGAAAATTTTGAACTTTTGTAACTGGACCTTTGCTAAAAATAGTTGAGTAGCCCTGGTCTACAGTGACATGTTTTTTAGCATTAGTCATCGCTATTAATCTTGTTACTGCTCCCAATCAGATGCTAATTTTTGTTAAAATCTATTATTACTTGCATTTTGTTCAGTGAATCAATGTTTTGTAAAGATATTTGTTTTTAGGCATCCTTTATTCTTAACTCAATGTCCCATATGTCTGAAAGTAATGAGATGGAAGTCAAATTTAAGGAGTTTAAAGCTTGTGTTTCCGGGTAAGTTGAAGGTATTGTATTTGTAAGTCACTTTTGCCTGTAATTGTGTTTTTAAGTGCACGTAAGCAGTTCTTACACTTTTAGAAATTTAATCAATTGGGTTTTCAGTGAACAGTTTAGAATATGCTGTATTTAAGTAGCTATATTGAAATTTGAATAATAATTTTAGAAAGTGTTATCTCAGTGTGTGGTTTTAGGATAACAGATGCAGTGTTCATTGGAGAATTGTGTACCAGTGTTACGCTATCAGATTTAACATACACGTTTCAACTTCTAACCCTGGCTCATGAATACTTAGACAGTGGAGGAAGGTTTTTTAGGGCGTCTGTGTCTCAAGTTGATAACAATGTCACAGATATGCAACTTCGCCTAGAGGTAATATATATATTCTATGTTATTTGTAGGTTTGAAGACCAATAAGTTAGTTTTGCACAAAGAAAAATATGTTTTTGTATGATAGGTTGATAGGTTGTTAGATCTTCTAGTCACCTTTCGCATGGCATTTGAAAATTCTAGTGCAACATCCTGGCAACGGTTTCGTAGCAGTTCTCTGCCTGGTGAAGTTGCAAGGCTGCTATCTGCTGGTAGACTTCAACCTGCTACAGTTATATGTTCACGTCATGAGGTCTAATTTTTGATTTTGTTTACAGATTATTATAGAGGCTACAACAGTTTATTCAATATACTGTAGTTGAAATTTTTCGATGTATTTGTAGTTTTAAAATTTGTAAAATAATTTCATGAAAGTTTGAATATGAATAATAAATTGGAAAGAAATTTAGACAAAGTTGAAATAATTTTTATACGTATCTTTTTCATGCATAGGTATTTAACAAACTTGTTTTTTCGTAGAATGGAGAACAAAATTTGTTTTTTCTGTACAATTTTATTATGAAACTTGTTTCTAGAATGAACTTATAGCATATTTGGAAGGAGATGATGGCAAAAGGTTTCACAGTCTTCTGAAAATTATATCTGATGATTCAGACACTGATGACCTTATTAACTGGTTAGAACTTATTATTCCTGCACTTCTTTCATCTACCATACCACAAGCAGTTGAGGTGATAAAAATATTTAATTTGTTACGGTGTTGATGTATTTGCAAAAATGTAGTTTTGTTTTTGATTAATTTTACCAATTAAATATCTTAATGATTAATAAATTTTATTGCAGGTTTTATTATCTTGGCTACATAACAGAGCGGAGGCCCTTGAAGAAATATTTCCTGAAAAGTGGCCAGAGAATGGCTTAAAACTGGCAAATGTGTTTTTCAGTGTGCAGAAGAATCTTTCCAGCATTGGCTTCGTTCGGTATAAAAACAAGCTGATATTTTTAAGCATTGCATTCATTTGTTTTTATCGAATTTGTTTTTGTAATCCTTATGGCAAGAATATTTCTACAATACTTGTATAAAGCTGTGTAAAATTTATAGTTTAACTTTTTCTACTTAAATGGCATGGCTTCTTTTCTAGAGAAGAGTTTTCCTCTACATATTTTATATTGAAAAAGGACGAAGTAGCAAAATTGCGCCTTCTTGTCTCACGCTTGCAGTTACTGAGTAAACTTCAGGCTCGCTATCAGTGCAAAGTGTCTTTGGATGAATTTATCAAAGTTTGTCCAACCTGTTACAGGCTTAAGTAGATATGAAAATATCATTTAAGATAAAAAAAACAAATATCATTTATGATAGCATAAATTGGAAAACTTTTATTAATATCGACATCATAATATTTGGTGATGGTTATTGGTAACATAGTGATTAGTCTGATAAGTCGATGTTGTCTGAACCGTGTTAAACAAATTTAAAGTAAAATAAAAAAACAAGATATAGTTTGGCCCTCAACTTTATATTTTTCTGTGTTTTAGTAGTACACCTGAAAAAGCAAGCTTATGCTTGCAAAAGCTTGTGTGGAAAATATAAAGTTAACCTTCAGAGTGCCAAACTAAATCCTATTTTTTATAGTGATTAGTGGTTTAGTATCTCTAATGTTTTAGTTCATTAATTCAAACAACAACTGATGACATTTTTAAAACCGCATACAATGAAACATTTTCTAGTAACAAGTGGGCATCTTGCCATGATTTTGCCACTAATTTTGAAACTTGCAGGAAACCACAGTTACATTAACCTTTCGAATGCTGGATAAGGTAACTGCCCCCCAATTGGTAAAACAATGTTTGGAAACCACCCTTTGGCCATACATGAAAGAACACCAATTAAATGAAGAAGAGACATTACTTCTTTACATCAAGGTATATGATATTAAAAAGATATATTTTGATATGATAACTGCATATTTTTTTGTTTTGGGAAAAAGAAACGTTTCTTAAACTCTTTTTATATATCTTTTTGGTGTTTTAGGATGTTCTGTCTCAAAACAACAAGTATTCAAGGGGGCTTTTTCATTCAATTTGTGAGAGGAAAATAATTGCTATTATAAAGTGCATGCAAAAGCCCAGGGTAAGAATTAAGCCCAGTACCTGATAGATAGAATTAAAAAGAAATCAAGGATAACATATTTACTTGAATAAATGGCGCCTTTGAATATAAGGTGGATGAAAAAAGTATAAGATGGCCTTGATTAAAAAATGAGTGAAATGTTGTTGAAAAATTACTGTATTAAAAGACATGCAGTGTTTGCCTTGCAAGTGTAAAAACGTTGTCTCATCAACAAAGTGGCTTGAAGAAGTAAGGATAACTACTAATTAACAAGATAAACAGCACATTTATTTTCATGCTTACAGTATTGGGCAAATAGATTTTTTACAGGAAAAAAATTACTAACTTCCATTGATTTAAAGCAGTGGTTCCCAAACTTTATCTACTCGCGTACCATTTTTTTGGTTCATGCAGCGTTCTCGTACCACCTACATTGGTCTGACAAACTCCAGAATTCACAAATAAAAAATGATAGGCAAAATGTTTACTAAAAGCTCGTGAATATTAAACAAAAATTAGTCAAACTTTTACCGCCCTCGCTACAGTGCTACAGCATAACTAAGGTATTACAAAAACTGACTTCAAGGATTTGTTACATAGTAATTAATGACGTTCTATTTCGTTACAAATAAACCCTGTTTTACAATCCAATGCGTCAATACCCTAAGGAATTAGTATTCAGTATGGAATATAGCATGAAATTTCACGCTCTACCTAATTTATGTGAATTAAAATAATGCCGACAACAATAAAAGATCTTTTGTGATTGTTTGGTGTGAACTTGATAAGTTGCTCGCCTACCACCTGGAAGACCTTCGTGTACCACTAGTGGTACGCATACCAGAGTTTGGGAACCACTGATTTAAAGTTACACAAAATGCATTAAAAAAGTTTTTTTTTTAGTTGAGTAAACATGTTAGCTTAATTTAATGAGTTTATTGAAACTAGTGCTGTTTTTTATCAACCAGTCTTTGTACTTTATATGCATATTATCTCAGACTATTGTTGAATCAACTGCTGTTTTGGCCAAAAAAGCTTCAATTCCGTGGTCTGTGGATATGAATGCTCTTGTCCAGAATGCATTTAAACTGAGTGATGATATCTTGAATGAACAGGCAATACTTTTATATTTGTTTTGTACCTTTTTGTTTGCACTTAAAACTAACTTGTTATAATTAGCTAACTAGCATATGAAGGTACACTAGCACCATTTGATTTAACTCCGAGTAATTTTTATTATTATTCATGCATATACAGTATTGATTCTTAAATTCTTCAAATATGTCAAGTCCAAGCCCAATGTAAAGCCTGGGCCCATTTACCAAGTCCTTCAAACTTGAAGCAAATGTTGCTTAGTTATTGAGTGGTGTTACAATTTAATTAGTTGCATGAAACCACTGTCTGTGATTTACCTGAAACAGGAACTAGAGTAACTAAACCTAAGAAGAGGATATTGTGCTTTTGATTAAGGCCTGTTTTGACTTTTAATGGTGATTAAAGGCAATTGTTATGACATGCAATTCTCGTTGGGTTTTCATTACAACATATTTTAGTGGTCCTGGTAAAGCAGCAATATCTCGCACACTAAAGTTTTGTATATGTGTTATCGCCATTCAAGGTTCCAAGCGGAAAGGATTTGTATCAGGACATTGAAAAAATTTTAATGCAAAAGATTGTATTCAAAGCTTCTTGCTTGCTTCGTCAGATGGGTCATTGGTAAATGGTGAAAGCAATTGACAGTAACTAAGAGAGTTCTTGCTAAGTGACAGCAATGTAAATAATGACGTAATATATATAAAGTGTATTACGTCATTATCAGCATTACAGTTATTAGCATATCCACCTTTAAGTTTGTTTAAAGTTGAGCATGAACAACAGGAATTTTCTCACCTTGTTTTTTGGCTTCATGAAATCAGTAAATGTCAATGCAGGTTTATAATTCCTTGTCTATTAATGAGCATTAATTTTATTTAATGAAATTTAATTTCATTGCACAATTTCTCGTCTCAAACTTGAAGTTTGTGTTTATTACTTCTTTCAGTTTGATCAATAGTAAGTCTTCACTGAATTTATGTCATCAGTTTTTATGTTTTAATTTCCATTACTTTCCACTTGAGTTATGAACAGCTGGTTTCCGGAAAATATAAATTGCCTTTAATACCTGAAAAAGTCAGGTAAAAGCTTTTATGATAATAAGATACACGTCAGCCTTTGCTATTTGTTTCTTTTTAGCTATACCATTAAATGGTTAATGAAAGTCAGTTGTCTTTATTATAACATAAAGAATTGCATTCACAGGATCAAGACTCCAAAGATAAATTGGTGGCATTACGCAACGAGCTACTTAACTGTGTTCACTTGGAAAAAGTGCCGGCTATAGCTGCCAAGTATGATATCCATCAGACTCCGCAACATGAATTGGCTCACGAGGTTAGTGACAATTAATTGTTTAATGACCAAAAGCGTTAACTACTGTAAGTGAAAGTATTGAAACTAGCGCTGTTGACAAGTATAAAACTTCGAAGGTTGAAATGAACATGTTACCTGAAATATCATATTGAATAAAGATGACCACTATTTACTAATACATTGCTATAGATTGTTTTTACCATTGTTACTGTATTTATTGTGTAACTGCATATCCGGATCTTCTGCTTAGAAGAGCAATGTATTAAACAAGTTGGTAATGTTACAGAATAAACTGTATTGTTCTGTTTGAAAAAGAGATGTTTTACTGAAGTTTTCTATACAGGTTGTTTGTGGTGAAATTTAGCTTTTTATTTTTGTTTGTTGCAGCGTTTTGTTAGATTTTTGATAAAGCATGACACTGATGAGGCTTTGAAAGATGCCGTTGAAATTGCACGCACCTTTACTGATGTCCCGGAAGAGAGAGTTTATCTTTATCGCATCGCATTTCTCATTGAGCAAAACAAGGTCTTTTTATCTATTTACATGACAGCTTCATAGCGAAGTTAATTTAGAATTCAAATATCATTCAATATATCAATTCAAAATCTTTAATTCAAAATTAATTTATATATTAAGGTTAATGAATGCGTTGATATACTGGACAAAAAGCCAGAAATTTCCATAAACTTAATGAAGCATGTCATCATTCGTACAACAATCTTGCTTGAGCAAACACACATGATGGCTGCCTCACTCAGAATCAGTTACTGCTTGGCCACAGTGAACATGATAGAGCACATGCTTCATCGTTCTATTCCAATTGCATTGAGAAAAGAGTGGATAGAAGATCTTGATATGATAAAGAGCATTCATATGTTGCAGGTAATATTTTTGTCATTAGCTATCAATTGAAGTAATGTTGAAAATCTTGGCTGCGTTTTAAAAGAAAAAAAGAATAGATATGATAAATAATTGCTTGTGTTATTTATTTTTAGAGTCGGTACAATGAATTGGTGACGGTTGCTGATTTCCATGATCCTCGATTTAGAGATTCTTTGCTGTCCAAAAATATTGTTTTACATTATCAGAGCAAACCCGTTGCTACCACAACTACCACTGCCTTTATACAGTCAAATGTGAGCTCATTTACTAATTACAGTAGTAATATTTATGCATAATAGAGTTTGCAATTCTTGATGCGTTTTATTTATTAATGATTATCTTGCTCATGTTAATGGTATTTACTATTACAGTACTACAATACTTACCACTTACGAGTTATTTATTTTTCTAGGTTACTGATCTTTCAGAGCTCTCGCAAATTAGCAGCAATAACACCTCGGTTGCAAGCCAAATGTAATCAATTCATTATTTAAAATCAATGCTTTGTCATCCGCAAATTAATCACAATATGATAACTTTGTTTTTCAATTTTTTAAGTAAACAATCATATGAAAAAGATGGATCTGGTGATGCAGAAGCTTTGCCTTCAACAGTCCCACCACACTACACATCATTTGCTTCAGTTCTCAATCTTGCCCGTTTGTTGAAAATTCCACATCAACTAATGCAGTCACAAATTGCTCTAAAAGCTGCAAAACAATGTCAAGCTGAAGCTGCCATTTCAATATGCAAGTATGGTGTTAAATGAAACCAAGCAATTTCTTATTTTGTGTAAAATTAACTTCCAAGATTTTTATCAAAATGGAAGATCCTTAGTTTGTTTGATCTTTGTTAATGTTAGTAATTATTAATTAACTACATGTTAGTGACTAATTTTTTAACCACGGTAAAATTATTAAACACATTAATAGTGACTAATATTTCAAGCTTTCACCTTTGCATTAGTTGCATAGCAATGTGAATTAAGGTTTATTATAAGTACACATGTGGTTTATCTGTTTGCTCTGGTTAAATTTTTGAATGCAATCATTTTTAGGGAGTTGTACTACACGTCACCAACCACAGACACTGCAGAAACTTTGCAAAAAATTGCATTGGTTTTACTGAAATTTCTAGAAACTCATCCAGATTTAATTAATAAATTACTCCCTGGTAAATGTCTTTATACATAGTTTTTGATTACTTTTAAAAATTCTTTTCAACAATCTGTTTTTAAGTAAGTTTTGGAGACAGTGAAAGATATAAGTTTGCACTGATTAACAGAAATTCATGAAATTGCTTGTGCGGCTTCAACATGCTGCCACAAAGATAAATTGCTGGATGTAATTTTATTGTTAAAATTGGCTCGACTGTCAAGAAATGTACAAAATGCAACTGATGCAAGCACGCAAGCTTTTCTTTCTAAGGTGAGATTATAGAAATGTTTATAATTCGTGCAGTTCTAAATTAAAAGCAACAACAAAAACTTTATTGCACATTTATGTTTTAGTTGATAGATATAATCTTAATAATTACATTTGTAAGAGGATTTTGTTTTTGCCTACTGTAGGTCTGAATTAAAACAGTAATGTAATAATAACATAATATTAAATCACTTGAAATTTTTTAGGTATTTAAACACTTTTGTTACAAATATATTAAAATACTAATTTTGATGTGATCGCAGTGCATGGCATCTGGACCAAAAGCTCATCGTAGTTGTTATGATCACATTGAATGGATACACAGTTGGTATGAGGAAGCTGATGGCTTAACTTTACAATCTAAAGATGTCTTTCAACTTTTAGCTAAACTCCAAACATGCTTATTTAATGACAAAGGTACTAATCTGTCCAATGTTTGCTAAACACAGAAAATTAATTTCTCAACATTTTAAAATCATCATAACTATGAAATGTAGGAGTTTCCTTACTAAGCACTCAGCCGACACTTCTTGGTCAAGGCATTGTCACTCAGCTTGGTCAAATTGTTATGGAAATGGCCAACTTACTGGCTAACTCTCGTCATCACTCTATGGCATTGGAATGGATCTCAGAAATGCTTTCAATTACAGTCACACATTTGTCAAATCACAAAGCATTTTATGGAGTAAGTCAAGTATTTTTTGTTATTTTGTAAAGTTTTAATGTTGTGTTGTTTTGTAACCACTTGATTTAATTTTACAAGAAAAGGTTATTCATTAAAGGCTAATTGAGGTTGGTATATTCCAGCAGATAAACCACTTGTACCACAGAGAAAGAAACCACTATTTTTATAAAACGCTAAGATTGCCTTTTTAAAATTCGTTTTTCTATTCAAGTCATCTTTATTTTCAACATCTATTTATGGTAATATGTTATTTGTGATGCACAGGATAATAAAGGAATTAAGGCTGTTGTGGAATTAATTATGCAAGCTATGTGCAGTGCAAAAAAGAAAATGAAATCTTGTGTAGAAGTGCTGGTTGAAAAGGTGAAGTAGTTGGTGTTTGCGAAAATTTGAAATAAAATTTGTGTATATCTTAGATTAACAGTTTTCTTATACACCTGCATGATATTTAAGTCAATTCTCCATTGACCTAAAATTTATAACAAATAGATGCAGCAGGATAACACGTAATAATTAGTCTTGACGATAATAATTTAAAATAAAGCAGTTAAAAGATTTACCATATAACAATTAATGCTATTATATGCAAAACTGTGGTCACCATAATTTCCATGTGCATAGCTGTATTTTAATCTGGAGAAAGATATGTGGTGAAATTTTTTCCAATTATTCTTATTTAAGGTAATGGCAACTCGAAATCCAGATGTTGCTTACGGTATTGGCCTCATGCTGGATCTACAACCTGATCAAGCTTTCAATCTGTTAAACAACATTTCTCAGTCTTTTGGAAATAACTTCAACAGAATATCAGTTTGTGTTGATAATAATAAGCCTTTATTCATGAAATAATTAATTATCAAGTTAATATGTGAATATATGTTGACCTATCAAGCCACTGCTTGATTTGTTAGCCCAAGTTAGTAATTTTGCTCTAAAAAAGGTAGTACTGGAAATTGCTTTGTTGGTGTGCAAAAGTCACAGAACTAATAACATCATGTATGTGTAAAAACTAGTAAATTTTAACGGTCAATTTATTACTATTACAAGCTGGAAAGTGCATTCCTTTGTTTTGACTGGTGATTTTAAAACAGTTGTTAAAGTAATTTTTAATCTGTTGTTATCCTATTTTAGGCGGTAGCTTGTGCTGGCTTACAAGTGTCACAGATATTTGGAGTAGTTGCAGAAGTGCCTCGTTACGAGCAACTTATTCTTAGTGCAAAGTGGGGACAAAAGCTCTGTAAACTACAGGTAAGTAATGTGCATGACATTCAAAGAGCATGTTTAATTCACAGTGAAAATTTTGTTTTTGGCTTCGTCTTCAGATTCCAGCAGATGGTATCTTGAACTCTTCTCCACAATGGAAACAAAGGTTTCTTGTAAATTTGCTTACTCATCCGCGAATAACTGCTGCTGTTTTGCTCAATTATTGCAAGTAAATTGATATTTTATTTCTGCTTAATTTCAAAGCTTTGTGTTTGGGCCTGCTAATTGAAAATTATTATGTTAAACAAATATGAAAAAAGTTTAGAATCTGTTAGTGTACGTGTTTATTTGCACATAATGCAAAGGTGATGACTTGCCTATTTTTTATATAGTTGCTAGTTGTGATCAAAATTACCTTTATAGCTGCATATCACGTTAAAGTGCATTGTATGGTTATCTTAAATTTAACATTGTTAGGAGGGGATTTTGCATTCCCTAAATTTACAAACCTTTTTTTAAAATGGGATTTTCTTGGAATATAGTATTAGTAGTCTTGTAGAATGCTTTGGGGAAAATCCGGAAAACTCTTTTCGTTTAAAATTCGAAGTTGATTTTTTGGTCAAAAATCAAACAGCTATTTTTTATTGAATCGTTTATTCATTAATGTTTTTATTTTCGGAATATGAATGCTTAAGATTGTTTTATAAATTGCGTGTATTTCAACAGTGCATCTTTACATTGATGAGGTTACCAATTCTGTGGAAAGTTTATATGAAATTTCAATATTTTGCACACCTTTCGCTTTCAAACTTTGGTTAAGTAGCCTTCTAACATGCAGAATGAGTTTGAGTTGCCCGATGCCCATAGTGGTGCGATAATGAGATATTGAGCAACACCTTTTGTGGACTTCTTAACTTTGCATATAATCACATATATTAAAATAAGTTAGTTTAGCACTGTGTCTGATGAAATAGTTTTTGGTAAAAGATTTTGTTTTCAGGGACTACAATTTAGATTGTGACCAAACTCTGCTTCAATATGTTACTGTACTTCTTGGAGGTGAAGTTACACTGCAATATCAAACAAAGATTGGATCAGCAGAAAAGGGCATGGTTGAATTTGCTCGAGACACAAGTTCTGCCCTGGTTGCCTTTAGCTCTACACTGAGTTGCGTATCGTCTAAAGAAAATCCTAATACTGCTTCGGAAGACGGTCGACCTTGGGATAAAATAAGAGAAGAATTACGTAAGCAGGAAAAAATAAGCTTGTTTTTGACATACGTAATTATTCTATGAGATTTGTTTGTAACATCAATAAAAACAAAACAGTTGAAATTACTTCGGCAGAATGGATAAGCAGAAATATCGAAAACAAGTACGAGATGTTGAGGCAATTGGAACGAAGTCTCAGAAACATCATCTGTCCATACAACTACGACAGAGCAGAATTCTTGCTCAATCTTATCCAAAAGTGCATGTCCGCGACGGAGGGCGTTATAGACGTTGGCCGAGTAAGG
Organism: Clavelina lepadiformis; assembly: GCF_947623445.1. Lineage (NCBI taxonomy): Eukaryota > Metazoa > Chordata > Ascidiacea > Aplousobranchia > Clavelinidae > Clavelina > Clavelina lepadiformis. The sequence continues at coordinate 9,304,244 of NC_135244.1, read as the reverse complement.
GATTTTTTAATCAGTTTTCGTTTTGTATGTAATTCGAAATCCATTTTATATGGCTATCACTAAATGTATTTTATTTTGGTGTTTTTTATACAGGGTTTAAAACTGATCGGATATTTGCGATATGTGAAACGAGACAGCAAGCCAACGGATTATGAAATGCGAAGAATGTGGCGTCACGATGGAAAGGAAAGTTTCTCTCAGAGGAAAATGCCAGACGCAGCCCGTGAAAGGTTAGTATGATGCATTAATTAAATAACTTTATTGGTGTAAGTCCAAGTAGCTCAATTGAAGTGACGATTGCTAACTCTGTCATTACGATCTTTGTCTTTTGCGATCTTTGTTATAGACTTCCGCTTCATCCATTCTTATATGGCGATGCAAGCCAAGCATGGAAGATTTTATCCGATGAATTAAGCGAAAAGTCTGCAGATCTTTTCGCTCCAATTGCAAAACTTCTCCAACTCAACATCGATAAACTGTACATGACTGCGGCTGAAAATATCATTGTTAAGGCAACGGTAAATCTGATTTAAAGACATTGCTTTTTAACAATTTTTCGATTTTGCAGAGCTGTTTTCGTAAACAACCTATTTTAAGTTAGTACTTCGTCGTTTTATTTTATAGAAGAATGCAGATGGTAAAAGTCAACTCACAAACCAGCATATTTCAAATATCCAAGGCCTGATAGAAAAAGTGAATTCAATAAAAATGGCAGTTGCAATGGCCAAGCGTGTTTGTGAGATTCTGCCTATCGGACAAGAAAAAGTTGACGCTTATAAATGGTATGCAACGTCTGAAGTAATGCCTTAGACCATACGTGTCAAACTCCCGGCTCGCGGGCCACATCCGACCCGCTTTACATTAAAACTTGGCCCACAATGCTATTTTATACATAGAACTATTTCTGGCCCGCGAGATCATTGTATAGTAAAACTTACTTTTTTCAAGCAAGAAACAAGATTATAACAAATCGTAAAATACAGCAGCACAGCAGTTGCCCCACAATACGACAGCATAAATCGATTTATTCCAACGCTTGTAATCTGGGCTGCTTTTTTCTTTATTGTTTGTTAATTCTTTAATGCTATTGCAAAGAGAAAAATGAAACATACCGATGTAAGAGAAGAATAATCAAAAATAGCCCAGTCAAAAATCGTCAAAAACATCAAAAATTTGGTGTTGTTTCGCTGCCTGTTCCAACTCATGTTTCTTGTCACGAAATGTTCAATCAAGTTTTATCCTTGACCGGCCCGCGGCGTTAAATAAGTTTTGAGTTTTGGCCCCTGGTGCGATTGAGTTTGACACCCTTGCCTTAGACCAAGGGTCCGCAACTACTTTTTGGCGCGACCCTTAAAAATCGTTCTAAATTCTCGCGACCCAAGCATTTTGTGAGCATATAATTTTGTGGAAAATACCATGTAATTAAATATCGATGTTAAGACTACTATTGACAGTAGCTATTTTCTTGCACAAAATTGTGTGAAACTGAGCACATAAAACCGTAAAGTAAATGAATACATTTATTCTACCTAATGAGAACTATAGGTTTTGTGTTGAAAACAATAAATATTAAATAAAAGTATTAAATAAATATTAGTTAAAATATTTCGCGACCCAAACTGGAAGGTCTCAAATTTGGGTCGCGACCCACTTTTTGCAGACCCCTGCCTTAGACCAGTGTCTTTTAATACGCAGACTGACGGACATGAACTGTAAGCTGTTAGTATCATAATGATAATAATAATTCGACATCATAATGAGATTATATATTTTCAATTTTCACACACCCTCTCAAAACTTTCTTATCCCCGGTTAAAGAATCTCTGTCTTAGACTATGACTACTATTGCACTATCTTGAACGTACATATTTTTTTACTTTTCGAAAGTATACGACTATAAACTGGGAATATCTGCCTATGTAAAGTCATAGCAAGTTTAATTTTCCACAGCAATATTTTCTTATTGCAGGTGCATCTCTCTTGTCACACGGTGGCGCACTACTGTCTTGGAATCGTCTCCCGAATATGACGTCATATCAACAGCATATCAAACGTTAGTATGGAACTACAAGTGTGTGGACACGCAGAGAATGTTGGTTCAGGAGGGCTTAGACGGGCCGGAAAATCTGAAACTGATGAGCAAACCAACTGACTTGATACTACATCTCTACCAGCATCATTCTATTGTGCAGCGCTTTTACGAACCTGGGGATAAATATCCGGGTAATTAGGATGGCATAGTTTTTGTAAAAAAGTTTTCCGTTAAGAGCTACGACAGACGGTTGGAAGTTTTTATTCATAGTTGGCTGTTTTCTGTCCACGTAGCTGCATCGTTACTTATAGATTACTTTTACCGCTTATATTCATATACACTTGATGTATGGAATCTAGCAGGAAGTATATTCGACTTATTATGTCTGGTACTGTAGATATTCATGCGGTGGTTGCAAGCATAGCAGAGTTAAATGAGCTAGACGTCAGTGATTTACGGTTGGCTGTCATCTTCAAATTGCTCGTTTCTGCGAAACAACAAACTCAGTTAGAAGACGACGATTCGGTCAGTTTACGTAGATTTTATATTCGTACCCAGTGTTTTTTTAAGATTTAACTTTTGTGACCGCTAAGAAATTTTAACAGAACGCGACTTTTGAAGACTAACTGCTGTATTTGCAGAAGTAAAAATTTTGAAAGACCGTTTTGTGAAATTCAAGACACCGCTTTGGTCCCCAAAATCATTAAAAAAAAATCACTGCTCTGAGCCTCTGACCCATCGCGAGGATTTGTAAATCGTCTAAAACAGTGTTTGACTTAACAGTCCATGTTTAAACTTTGTAATTGATACTTGAAAGTACAATTTTGCAGACTACAAACATAGAGAGGTTGCGATCAGCTGCTCTTGCTAATCCTTCGAAACAATCTGATGAAAAAGAACTGATACAATTGCTTTACCTGCTTCCTTGTAGCAATCCACTGAAACAGGCCAAGTAAATTCTTTTTATATCATCGTGACCAAAAAGTGTGTGATGATGACAACACTGATTGCAAATGTTCAATACAATATTCAGGTATTTAATGAACATTATTCGAGATCGAAAGAATCAGGGCATCACAAACGTTTGCAGAGTGCGTGCTTTGCGTTGTTTGTTTTATCTTATAAGCGATGAACATCTGCCAAACCTAACTGGAAAATCGGCGGATGAACTGAAGTGCGTTTACTGTTTATGACATCTTTTTACTGATATGTTTGCTTATTTCCAAATTGTAATTTTAGGCTTACTCTCTAGTGTCTTCACTACTTTATAGGCTACGGAAACAATGGTACTTTGTGAAACCTGGTAATTATAGTGCTACAATGCTACAAATAACGTTTACTAATGCTTTTTATTGTATTATTTTGTTTGATTTCGAATAGGGCGGATTTACGAATCTTGATTTACCTAACGGAGCTTGAATCAGCTAACTTCAAAATCCCTGCATCTCAACTGAAGCAGAGCGACAAGTCCTCAGTGGCCAGAAGCGTAATCGCCTTTTCCGCTCGTAAACATAACCCAGCAGGATTACGTGCCGCAGCGGAAATGTGTCGCGAATTCGGATCTGTTCAACGTGACACTTGGGTGGCCTTACTTCAACAACTTGTCGCCTTGCAACAGGTTATTATGAGTGATTACCTTTCAATTTTATTGTACGATTTACGGCTAGTCGGCTACGAACAAAACACTGATGCTCCTTGATTTTTTTTTAGTTGTGACGGGTGTACCTGTCTACTGAGTATATGCTGATTACTTTATAATATTTTCAGGTGGCTTACTTGCAAAAACTTCTACCCGATATCTGTCGTATTCCTTCTGTTCGGTCATTGCTTTGTTTGGCCTCTGTTTGGCAATCTTGTGTGACATTACCCTTGGTCGCACTTACGCCCCCGCTTGACGCAAACCAAGTAACATTAAAATTACATTATTTTCATTAATTTTTAGCGTTTGATCTTTCGCAGGGGACCCCCTTAAGATAGTTGTATATTTTTTTGGTCTTGCAAGGTTTATTAGACTTCTTTCTGTTATTTCAAAACGTTTTTGACTTCCGTTTGCCAAAGAACAATTTTTCTTGTTATAGCGCGAGGTTGCACTTTCTTCCTACCGCTTTCTGCTTCGTTGTCCAGTTCTTCTCAGAATTGATCTTGCAGCAGTGGCCGAACAATTTAGCGCCGTTGAAATGCATGTTCTTGCTTTGGGTAAGGCAGCGCTTTATCTATTACTCTGTAGTCTATACACTATACACTACAGTGTTTCAAATAAACAAGAAGATTACGATCCGATTTGAAATTACTGTGCTGCACGTTAAAACTTTCATTTTAGGATGCTTGTTGGTGTCGCCAAGCAAAATCTCAAACGCAAAGAAATTGGCAAAATCGATGATTCACGAAATTCGAAATGAGATTGCCGAAATTCATACTCAGGACCAACCATTACTTGGACATGTCATGGTAAAAAATAGATGTCTTTGTTTCATTCAGTAAATTTACTTTTTGGGCTTCAAATAAATTTTCGGTTTCGGGCCAGTTTCTGCCAATGATATAAGCCCCGTTTACAACTCTGTCGTACATCTGAGTGACCACGATATTACGCCAGCTTGCTATTGCACTTAACGCATAATTGTGAAAAACTACGCTAGGAACTTTAAAAAAGAAATGAGCGGAAATGTTGTTTTCCACATTTAGCAACGGCTGAAGGCTGTAGATTTGTAGTCTTTATTGATGTATTTTCCAATCTCAAAAAGCCGTTAATATAGGCTAACATATAACATGTTTCCTTTAAAAGCTTTATCAACGACAAACCAGCATTTTTCAAAATAGCGCTGATACCCTACAGATAACTTTTATTATCTGCAGATCAACCAGCTACTGCAAGAGATCTCAAGTTCTTCCTAACAAAGCTGCTGCAGAGTGCTCTCTTATCTGCAATTAAACTTATTCTTGTACAACATGGTGCTATACATTATACTCTGCACTACTTGTATTGTGTTGGCTTAGTAGACCTGCGTCATCAATTATTTTGTTCATTTGTATTAAACTCCGTAACTTGTGTTTGTTTATAAGTTACTTCAACTTGTAGCAGTGACATTTTGTTCCTTCAAAAATAGGCGTCTTATATATGAAAGCAATCCAATATTGACTGGAATGGAGCTCATTTCCTGCACTCAACTGTGGTTTTCGCAAACCAAGTGAAAAGTACAATGAATTTTCGAGTGTAGTGAAGTAATTGGTAGAAACATATCAACTGCATGCTTGCGAATCAAGATAAACCATTAAGGTTTAGATTGAACACCGCCCATGAGCAAAGCTTCAGCGTTTTATAAACTAGGAAAAAACTGTACAATACAGGCAAGTTTTTATCGCTTCATTATATTTATTAATCGGAGTCAGATACTGTACTTACTTCGAACCTAACATTGGTTACTTTGACAAACCGATGACATACGCCACGTCCCCGTGTACATATAGGAATAACAACATTTTTTCAAGTATAACATTTTTCATTAAGGTGGCGTCGAACTCCAAAAAATGCCATGAAATCTTCCTTTGTTCAATTATACATGTTTCAAACTTTTTTAACAGAGGCGCAAATAAAACACTAGAATTTTCGGCCTAACAAAACAATGTTCATATACGTTTGGTGCTTGCTACATGTTTGACATCTTGCAGTCGAAGTATAAGGTGATTATAAAACAAGCAAATGAAGTTGTCAATTTAAATTGACGTACGACAAACAGTTAATGATTAGGAACAACGCGGTAATAGTATGGAAGAAAATCTTGTTAAATACGAGGCGTAAAACCACGAAACAATGCATAAATAATTGCACTTATAAAGCAGACAAAAGATTGACTGACTGATGACGAAGAAATAAACGATGATTTGTAACTGCCCACTAAAATCAGCTGCATATGCACATACAGTGACGTAAAAACACAATTTAACGAAATTTATAGCGAATCTGCAATAGGACTGCTTAGTATCCATTTCACTGCATCTTGAATAAGGCACTTGATTCGCACAAGATTGTCCGGTAAAATTAAGCATGCACAAAATCACCCATGTCTTCCTCGTCATCAGTGATGCTGAACATTCGTTCTGCTTCTTGGCGTTTATCAAGAGGATGCTGAGAGTCTATGGGCCTAAGAAGGAAAAAAGACATTTAGAACCGAGAATATATTCTTGCCTGATGCCTACAGTCTTTGCAGAAGTTTTAATATAAGTATAATCTGTCTGATCTGGTGCATAAAATTTGAATCTACTGTTTTTCACAGAGTAATTATCATCTTTAATCTTCAACTTGTGGTAATATGTAATAACTAACAAGCGCAGCATATACAGAATTACAGCTTTTAACACCACTACAAATAGACATGATATGAAACAGTGTAGGAATTGCTGTGTGGAACGTTATCTATACTGTGTTATCACTATAATATCTTACTTGTTATATATGTGTAACTCATTACCACCACCTACTCCTACTGGTTCCAGGCGCTTTTCTAAAGGAGAATGCTTATGGAATTCCATTTTCGAATGGTGGACACCTAAAAAGACATGTCTATCAGATAACCTTGCAATAATGCAGCAATGAAAGACCACATTGAAATTTTTGAAAAATCTCACCGGATGTGTAACTGTCCCACTCTAAACCGTTAGCATTGTTGTGTACAGAAGCTTGTGTTGCTTCAATCATGGTGAATTCGTCATCACTTGACATTCCATCAACTCCACGATCAAACGATGGAGGAGGATCTTGTGCATCTGAAACAACAAGAAAAGTTACGCATATTTATACGGTAAACAAATAGTAAACTTCAAACGAATCAAGTTGAAAAGTTTGATACCTGATTTCTTGTTGGAATACTGACTTCGAAAGGCAATTGACCGTGATCGTACTTCCTCCAAGAAATCCTCAAAGTCTTCTTCCACCTCCTCACTGAAAAGTTGGTTGGGATTACTTTTGCTTTTATTATTTTTTTGTTAAACAATGTAATTATAATTCATGGTTAAATAGTTTAATTAGTCAGAAAGTAGTAACATTCATACAAAATACGGAATACAATGTCACTTACAGAGTAAGACTACGTCTGTCACCCGCAGATCCTGAAGAATGGTTAGCATCAGTTGATTTTTGCTACAAAAAGCAGTAAAAAAATAAGGAAAGGAATTGAGAAAAACAACAAAAAAATATTTAATTAGACTTTTCCTGATTAAATTTTAAAAAAATCATAAATACATAATTGCGAAACTATTACACTACGTAACACAATTTTTGTTTGGCTACTTTTTTTAATGCCCCTTTATGTATTTTTGGGTGCTGAGTTCAAAAATCCAGTTAGTTTTTTCGTACCATCGTTGCTTTTTGAGATATTCAAATTTTGATATAGCTGTAAGTACAGCAAATCGTGTTCTACTCTTGCAGTAGATTTTAGCTCAACAAGGTTCTGTTTGGTTTATTAAACGCAAAAACCAGTTTAAAAACGTTAATAAGGAAGGCTTGAAGATAAATGTAACATAGTTTTGTCAAACAGTAAGAGTCGTTCAAAAATGTACTTTTGAGCGAGGTTTTCTTTTATGACTACTCCTGTCTTTCCTTACTAAAGACCAAATGTAGTTTCCCATCATTACACTATCCCAGCGGCCTTTATATCGTTTTTCCATTGGCTCAATATCCTGATGAAGTCTCTCACCGTGCTCCTCACTGAAATCACGTAGATTTTCTTGAAAAAAATCCAGATGCGGACATAAAAATAAGTTTGACAGACATGCGACAACCCATGTTTTGGTAACTTTTGATCAGTTTCTTCACCAACTCTTTGTAATTTCTGTCCCTTTTATTTCCCAAAAATCGATCAACCACACCTCGAAATGCTTGCCACACTTCTTTTTCTGTTTCATTCATTTTTTCTTCCAAGCTTTTACACTTTAACATTGTGTTTATCTGAGGACCAACAAATATTCCTCCTTTTATTTTGGTAAGTGATGGTCTGGGAAACATTGAACGGATTTCTTGAAAATCTTGTCCTTGAAAATCCAAAGCTTTGACAAACTGTTTTACCAGACCTAATTTGATATGAAGTGGAGGCAGTAAAACTATTTCCCGGCTTACAAGAGGTTCCCTAATAACGTTGTACATTCCTGGGTTTGTTTTTCCCGTGTCGGCCATTAATTTTCTCATAGTGCTCACCGTCAGCTCTACTATTCCACAAGCACAGAAAGCAAGAGTATTTTGTGTAACCACCCTGCAGACCAAGCAAAACTCCCAACATTTTAAAGTCATCACAAACATACCACTTAAACTGAGTGTAATTTATTTTAATGAGCAGTTGCTTGACGTTTTCATAATCTTCTTTCATCTGTAAGGAATAAGCAAGTGGAATTGATGGGTATATGTTGCCATTGTGAAGTAACACTGCTTTAAGACTTTTGGTAGAACTGTCAATGAAACGCCGCCACTGAGTAGGATCATGATTTATTCCAACAGCACAAAACAGACCTTCCACATCTTTGCAATAGCAAAGGTCTTCAAAAATGTCAAAGTAGACAGAAAACTCCAAGTGCCTATTCCTGTGGGGTAGGCAGTACTCTTACTTAAATTGTTTCACTCTCTACTAGACATTTTGATTTCTACTATTTAAAAGATGAACTGAATCTAAGATTTACACAATACTTAACTGTGTAAAATGTAATTATATGGCATACTTCTCTCTGTAAACACTAAACATGACTTTCTAATGAGACTATACTGAATTTAACATAAATAGATAAAATGAAAACTGAGATAAGAAATAAAAGCACATTCGTCTGCGTTTCAAACTCCCACTCCCATTCACTTTCTCAAGTAAATAGGACGCCCATTTACAACATGATAGTGCTGACAGACACAGATCATAACCGCATAAAATACCTACAGTTAATGGAAAATCACAAAAAACGGAAATTTTTGTATTTTGAAAACGATCGATGATAGAAAAAAACTGAGAGCATTTTTGAAATCAGCGCTTGAAAATCATACAGATACACTTAATAAATGTAGCCAAACAAAAATTTTTTTGAATTTTGTTACGTAGTGTTATTTATTAAATAGAACTTTTTATATTTACCGTGTTTGATGCAGCACGTTCGGCCTCTTTTTGTGCTTCTAAATAAGCATCCTCTTCTATCCTGACCTGTTCCTCTTCTTCAAACAACTGAAATGAATTATTTACAGGCATGTTATTTTCATTTCGTATTTTATGTTATTTTACAAGCATTTTAATTTATAAAACAATAGAAGCATGCAAAGTACCAAGACAATTGCATCACACCCTAAAGTTAAAATTTGATTGCAATGCAATGGCAACTATGATGATTTGGTTGAGCTTGAAATATTTATCATAATCACACTAATCAAGAATTTTAAAATGCAAATTATTATTTTTTGTACTAAGTTACATAATTTGTAAACTAGTAAAAAATCTACCGTGCCGACATTAATCAGTGTAATTAATTGCTGGCCTTAAGAATTGTTCACCTTCTTATCAATTTGCTCATCAATTTTTCTTTGTTGTTCGATTATTTTATCATACTGTCGCTTTGAAAGATACTCTTTTTCTTCCTGTGTGATAAACCTGAAGAGAAGAATCACAAGCCAGCATCACAGCTGTATCTTTTATCAGTTTACACAGAACAATAGTATACATCATTATCATAATAAAGATGTTGTTACAGTTGGTTATTTAATGTGGCAGTTAGTAGTACAGCTGCAGGATCAAAAATTTTAACGCTTGAAATTGAGCAACAGCAACGATTGAAACTTTAGTGGGTCATCCCACGGCTTGTTACTTGGGGAAAACTACCCTGACACAAAAATTACAACTCAGATAAATTTGGTGGCAGGAAGTGGTTACCAGAAGACAAAACTACAGTTGCGTGATGCTAACTCCGAGCAGACTATCAAAGTATGGCAGAGAACGCACTCCCTGTGAAAAAAGGAACATCTAGAAGGCAAAAACAGAGATGTTGTGATCAGAACAGAGTAATCAAAAGGTTAAATACACAAGGCTGTGGTAATAGACAAAGTTTAAGTTCAATATTATCAACCAAATTCCTCTCGAAACAGCCTCAGCAAATATACAATCAATTCTGACAGCGATGACGTCAAAGAACTGCAGTCAGAATCTAATGGAAGTTGTAAAGCAGACTATGAAAAGCTTGAAGGTATAACTGACCATGGACATAACAAGACAGTGAGAAAGGTGCAATACGTTAATACTATCCACGGTCAAGCACATGTCCCCCAGCCATGTTGAGATAAACGTAACAAAATGTCATTGCATAACCCTATCATACCCATACCCAATAGAGAAAATATGACAATCTAGATTTTGAGAATTGCCTATTAAAGGCAGGATTGACTTCATTAAATGCTTGCTATTGAGTTATTCAGGTACTTTGCATTGCAAGGTGTTCAGGATTGGGAATATGTAAACTGATGAACTTGGTAAATTTGGTAATAATGGCCACTGGCATGCAACATAATATTCACTGTTTTTTATGTTCACAGTTTCCCCAAAATTTTATTGAAACTGTTTTGAAGAATAGACTGCAGTTATTGTGACTTTTTGGTGAGCATGTGCCTTAGTCTAGAGGTTCGTAAATTTCCACAATTATGTTGCTGGTGGGGCATCATTGCAAGCTATAATATGTCCAGTGATCATATCATAACAAATTGATTTCCTTTTTTCGCAATATATCACAACACTTGTGATAGATTTGTATTCTCTTTTATTCTGGACAACCCCAGACTTATTCCAGATTTAAAACACACCATCCATTTGCTGTTGTACATAAACTGTACTGTTCCTGCATAGCAAACATCACTCAGACTATGGCTTAACTTGGTCACGTTTTTAATTCTAAATCACAACCTCTAAACCAGGGGTCGGGAACCTTTTTGGCTAAGGGAGCCATGAAAGCTACATATTTTTAATTGTATTTCCGTGAGAGCCATATAATATTTATCAACAATTAATGCAACTAACGTGTGCATTTTTAAGCAAAACCAACAACTTTAGACTACGGTAAATGCCTGAATTTACTCTTTAATAACATCTTTCTTACTGTTAATACGACTTAAAATTACAGAAAAAGTTTTATTCGTAACAATCGAGCTAAGAAATGCCAGTTTAGATTTATCTGCGAGCCAGATGCCGTCGTGAAAAGAGCCACATCTGGCTCGCGAGCCATAGGTTCCCGACCTCTGCTCTAAACAGTTGACTTTTGACAGTTGAATTTTGGGGTTTGCTGCAATCGATGCCAGCAAATGATCCTTTTTAACATATTTTTCTGACGTTAACTTGTAATATCACATATATGATAAGCCATATAAAGTGAAGCATTTGTGATATTGATCTTTACTAAAAAAACAGTTTCAGTTTGCTTATCTTGTACTATTGTAACAATACAAACAACAATAACAATCTGGATGATGATGGAAGCATATCTGCAAGCATAGTAAGGTGTGCACACAAACTATTAATTGGTTAGTTTCTTTTTTTCCACTATAGAACAACAAGAAATAATATACCGGTAAGTTAGATACATCTTCTGAATCGTTTAAAACAATACCTAGCATAAGGTTCGTTAGAATGAAAGGAAATGGAATTAGCAGCCTAATCATACGAATCAGTCTTCATAATACTTTGTCAATATGTATTAGGAAGGCTGATTAGTATGATTAGGTTATGATGGTTATGACCGTGCCAATGATGACAATGTTGTTTTTGATCAAACTTTTTTTAGTATTTTTGGCTATTTTAATATTATTGCTTTTATTAAAATCGAAGAAAACGTACATTGTATAATACAACTTTAAGTCTTCATTCGGTGATTCTTAAATGGACTTCGATCAAACCAGCAAACAGACAGTCACAACACGAATTATAATTGACAAAAGCAGTGAGGTCTTACAAACTGGTGCACAGTATCACACAATACAATGAACCAAAAAAGTAAGCAAAAGCTGACACAATATCCGATCTTCTACAAGGATACAAAAAATGGTCAAAGTACTTTGGTTGACATAATGAAGTCGTGACAATAACCCAGTAACAGTACCTCTGTAAACACTATACTATGTTCCAATTGACTGGATACCAAGGTTACAAAAACCCAAAGCAGTGATAGAAAATAACAAAGCAAAATATCTGAGCAGACCTTATCCTCCCTAGTACTAGATGGCAGAGTATGGCATGTGCATATCAGAGATTTTTTGGTGCAAAACAGTTACCCACTTGCACATCGATGAGTTAAAATCGCTACACAGTATACAAAGTGTTATTGATAAGTGTGGTAAAATGTTCAATCTTTTAAAATGTTTGATTTCTGACCAGTGGGCCATTGGTAGACATTTTGGAAATGGTAAGAGAATAAAAATTGTTTAGACCAATCTACCGGTACCTAATTAGTGTTCCACTAGACTAAGAAGTCCAAAATTTCGGTAAAGGTATAAGCTTCGTGCACATTGGAGCAACTGTTTTCATGCAGAGATATTATTGAACACAGACGTATTCTGCAGACCAGCACAATGAGATGACCAGCCTATGCAGCAGTCAATAGTCAATAAAACCAGCAACAAACATCGACCTCGCGGTATCAGCACCAAGCAACTAAATGAACAAGAAAATGTACACCAAGGTTATCAAACACCTATGTCACCACCAGTGAGTGAATAGAAGTATCAAGGTTCCGAAAAATGTTAGGACCTCAGAGCTGAACCAGCCATGCAGCAAGAACACCTGGACAATATCCTAATTCTAATTCCTGAGTGCAAGATAATTCTAACAATAAATCAATATGCAAACAAATACAGTGATAACCAGAAATTAAAGAATCAGCTTAAAAAGATAACATCAAAGTTGTGCGGTGCTACCTGATAAAATTTCCATCAAGAAATAGAATTAACAAAGAATGCACACTAAACATGGCTTTGTGACATGCAGTCATAAGCAATTCAGGCGATCAAAACATAGAAGACCATGATATTGGGAAATGACCATTACCTTCAAAAGGTCCTTTACATACTCGAAGTCCAAGCGAAAGAAAAAATCCAACCAAAGAAATGAAGTCGTGAAGAAAAACACACACACAGTACATGTTTATGTTACAAAAGCATAATTATATATATATTTATGCTCTACATTCAACAATCAATAAGCAATATCATTCATAGATGTACCGGTACTTACTGCATGTCTGTTCCATAGTTGGTTTTACTACTGTCATCAAGAATTAAATTTTCAAATTCAACTCCAAGTTGCCGCTCACTATCATCTTTATATTTAATCAAATGTCGAAGTCTGCAGAAAAATTTGCATATTTCACACTCATCACCCCATATATATATTTCCCAATCTATTCATATAAAAACAGTATGTCTTCAGAATAAAGTGATTAATTAAACAAAGGTTGTATTATAAATTAGGCAATGTTCAATAGAGGAATAGAAAATATAAATCTTATAATGATAATTTAAATTCGTTATTTCAAAACCATATAGGTAGCTCATGCAAAATTAATAAAACAACTATGTTACTTTTAGTTACTTGCCAGTACCAGGTGGCATTAAAAATTCTGCTATTCAAATATCTTATTTGCAAAAGTATCATACAACTAAAGACAAAACCTTCTTCTGCGATTTCTGGTTCCAAATAAAATCCCAAGACATCCCAGACATTGCTCCATCTTGTTGGATTTTTTCTTCAAAAAGTTAAATTTTATGACTGTGTTACTTTTATTTTACATTTTTTGCATGGGATTATGATAAACTGTTTGCCTAAACAAAAAATTAAACCCTTGTGTAACCATCTCACTGTAAAAAACTCTATCTTGCTGATTCAAACCAAAATAAAAGCCATACTCAACGAACAGCAACAAAATTTATTCCATCACATGCAGAATTTCATCTTGCATAACATATTTTTAAATTGCGTGATTTAGCCAAAAAACTTTGAAGTAATAGTAACTTTTCTGCAGTGTACTCAGCTTTTCCTGGAATGGAGCCTGTCTATGAAATTTCCACCAATGTTCCAAATTTTTCAAAGTTCGCTGCAACTTTTCCTTGCATATGATTAATTATGTCCTTACTTTGTAATTATAGGCAAAGCATCGTGGCGTCTCGCTTTACTAAATACCACAAACTTGAAGTTGTATTTTATGTTTTAGACCGTTCGGCAGCCATTTATTTGTACAAAGTTGCAAAAAGTTTGCTTGAAATTTATCTAGGGCAGGGGTCGGCAACCTTTCTTCAGGCGCGGGCCAAAACCAAACTGTGCAGGTGTCAACGGGCCGTACAAATTTTCCATTTGCACTTCCGTTTCCTTCACTTTTCATACTGTTGTTAAAATTGGCGAATCAGGGCGTTCTTATCAGATTATCTCCAAATTTAGCTAGGCCTACATGGATTAATCCTAAGAAAAATAGCAACAATTCATAACGAAAGCACCAAGTACTTTTATTGACAGCACAACATTAATGTGATATTTGATGTTGTTTCGTGCTAGAAAGTTTCGGAAGGTCAGGTGGTAGGTTGGATGAGGCGAGAACCATAAAATCTTGCAAGTGGTCATCAGTAAGTTGTGTTCTCAACTTGCTCTTGGCGAGCTTCATTGACAAAAATAGTTGTTCGACTGTATTTGTTATTGTTCTAATTTAATATTGGATTAAATTAGTTGTTTTGAAAATAGTGGTACGTGTTGACAATCTGTGGTGGCTAAGTGGTACGAGAACATAAAAAGGTTGGGAACCCCTGCCCTACGTTATCTGAAGAAAGCACAAAACGTATTTTACGGACTATAAGAATATATGGCGAAGGTTAACGCTGGTGTGTTGTTCGGTTGCTGACTCCTGACTCAGAAGGCTGCTGCTTCAGTTGTATGCTAGCTTCGCTCATATATTGAAAAGAAAAAGACACGACCTTCTTAGTTCAAGGCTTTAATCGAACTCACGTCTTGTGCGCAAGCAGTGCAGAAAGGAATGGATTGGAAAAAAACGGACGCGCAACAAAACAATTACCACGTGCGGGGGAGTATTCTGAGTGCGCCATATAATGAGCATTTTTGTTTAATGAACTTTATACGGTAACCCATACTCCTTAAAATACGTTGCGCTCTATAGCCCGGTGCGCCTATTGTATGAACAAAAAACTATACAAAGCAATTTATTGACAGTGCGCCTTATAATCGGGTGCGCCTTATGGTCCGTAAAATACGGAAATAACTACAATTTGCAAAAATGCTGCGGGCCGGATGATTTTGCTTGGCGGGCCGGATCCGGCCCGCGGGCCGTACGTTGCCGACCCCTGATCTAGGGTGTGCAGCTGCCATGGACCACAGACCGATGTTCGACGGAAAGGCCCTAAATTCAAGTCTGGCTTTAAGCATGATTTCCTGCTCATCAGAAAGTTTGACCAAGTGCAATGAGCATATTGTGCAGATCTGAATTCAATTCGGATTCGCACAAATGTTAAAATTTATTTTCTGTTTTCTCACAAATATAAATCTTTTTCGGTTTGGCACATCCCTAATAGTTTGGTACCTCCAGCAATTTTAAGAACTATTAGTCTTGTTAATCAGTCTTTTGTTAATCTCAATCTCATGACATCAATCTTATCTGTGATGTCATGAGATTGCAGAATATTGTGAATAATAAAAATATTGTGAGAAAAAAGGGGAATCCCTGTTGGTTGGCGTCAGTCAGACGCCAGATCAAAACATCAGAACTACATTCCAGTCTTTAACAAAATTATAATATCTCTATATATACTCGGCTAATCAACTCTAACCAGACAAGCATATGTAAAAAGCCCACCCTGACCCTCCGTGTGACCCATTCTTGCTTGTGCTACAAAGTTTTAACTTGTTTTGAAAACAAGTTTTGGATTAGTTTAGCCATCCAAATATGACATTGCATTGAATTGTTGCAAGAATCAATGCGATCGACCGAAAGAGGAATTTCTACCAAATCCAAAATTGTTAATTTTATTAAAATTGATAAAGTGTGAGCCAAATAGTGAACAAAAACGGAGATAGCCCAATTCAGTTGTGCAATTTTGCATTAGGTGTAAAAATTGGGTTGATTTGAAAGGAGTTAACCTGACATCCGTTTACGAGACATCTATCAGAGTACCTTTTGGAAATGGACTCGAGAAGCACCGATTCGTGCGAACTGCGAACCGATTCTTGGAATTTCAATGAACTCCGCCAATCGGTTGTTAACAAGCGTATGTACAAGCTTATTTTATATCGGTCCCGGGTCAATATGGCATGCTGCTAATGATAGAACCTGATGTTAAAATATATGAATCTCACTACTGCCTATAACGTGTATTAAGGTTCTTTGGTCTCCTTTCCTGCAACAGAATTCAACCGTCTGTGGCGCCAACAAAGGTAGAATGAGTAAGAAACACATCATGATCAGCGATGTTGCCGCGACATGGCTATCAGTGGTTTGATTTCTTTGTTCGCAGCCAAACAAAATACACAAAAAAGATGAAATCGCAGCCAAAGGAATAAAAAAGCAAAACCAGCATAAACTAAGCCGCAGATGGAGGTGCTGGATATTGCGATCCCCGAACTTGCCAAGAGGCAATCTGCCAATTTATTTACTATGTGAGCTACGCACCAACTAACTTCTTCACATTATTGCCTTAAGTCTACATTTGCTTTTTTCAAATTTTATGTGACGTTTAAAAATTGTTATTTCGTAACTTACTAGTCGTAGATTGTATGTTCGTATTGTGTTTATCAGTTACCGTCAAAAGTGAAATCATATCGCTTTCGCTTATATAATTATAGGCCTACGAAAACAAACCACCATCCGCCGCTTCTCTCTGTCATGTCTTCTTATGACCTGGCCACATCAAGATGAAGTTAACTGTTCAATTGTTTACCATCCCGCAATAGCTTAAAACTTTTTCTCGGATAAATTTTAGATGAACTTGGTTTTATAGGAGGGCTAGATTTTTCGGCATGGATTTTTCAGAGTAGATTCACCAGATTAAGCTGGTAAAAGTTTTTAGCAAATTGCATAATAATTTTTGTGCAGTGTTTTTAGAAACACGTCTTTCAGTTTTGCAAACACTCTAAACTAGTTGTGAGTGGTGACTACAACACAGCCAGCTTTACTTATTTGTTTGAATAACTAAAGCTTAAAATTTTGCAGACATTTTACTTCAAAGATGACTTATAACTTATATTAGGAATAAGCTTTGTAAACAAAGCTAAAACTATCTACCACATACACAGATGCTTGCAATTTTCAGGTCAAGTAAATAAATGCATGTCCATGAGAAAAACTGAACAGAAATAGTTCCTTCCTCGATGCTTTTCTGGGCAAACCGTACTTTGTTGGATTGAACATCTTTAACCGAGTTTTAAACTATACAGTACAAAGAAAATATTCTTATGTCGATTTAAGTTGTCAGCTTAATTTTCTTGCTAAAATTCATAAAACCAGTTTGTAGGCTACTTCAACTGCCTGATGTCAAACATGTATAATTCATTAAACATGTGTATTTCACCATGAAAACACCACTGAAAACCGGCACTATATCCGAAAGCGTTCGGTTTCTTTATAAGTTCACATGATACCCTATCAATTCATTACCAAAACATTTCAACATATACGTTAAACAGGCATATGTAGAAGTTGTTCAAGTACATGCGATAAAAATTGTCATCGTCAGTGATAGAAGGGCGGACTTAACCATTACGACTGAGGTAGCAAGCAGTGGAACTGATGCTGTCAACCTGACCAAGGAGGGAAGCAAAATCGTTAACGATGAACACGTTTTGAATGTCTGGATCCGTCGCAATCATATCAAGGTCTTGGATAGCAGCGCCCTTGACACCAACTGCTATCACCTTGGCTTTATTTCTTAAAAGTTGAGCACCACTAAATACGCTATCTTGAGAACGTCCTGAAAAAAATATCTTCACTAAAAATTTGGCAACAGAATGCTAGTAATACACGGGCAAATTTCATAATTGAGTTTGTAAGTCGTTTGACTCCGTGGTACCATGACGTACCATCTGTAATTAATATAGCAATAGCTGGCACCCCCGGTCTCTTTCCTGCTGTAGCGCTTAGAGCATTATTTGCGGCGTACGTGATTGCCTGACCCGTACGAGTTCCTTGTCCTCTGTATGGCACTCGTCGAACGGCTGACAGCAAACAAAAAAGTGGTTGTATAATTTTGAAACTGCACAATATCATTAAACGTCAAATCATTTTAATGCAGTATTTATTCAAACATTCCGGCCCTAAATTTAGTGTATCACAACTATTATTTGCCAAATGGTTTTGGATGCTTTATTAAAAGAATGTTTTCAATGTATGGACCCATACCTACAGACGATAAGTTACAACTACTATAGTCATAAAGGTCATAAAGTTTATAAATCGAATTTATAACCCACCTTCTAAAACGTCTTCGGTGTTATTATATTCTCCTAACTGAAATCTTTCATCAACTACCGCGTTGTAACGGATATACCCGATCTATGTAACAAGAAAAAAAAACTATTCGATATTCTGTATAGTGAATCAACAAAAATCAACAAAAATCAACAGCTTAGGAATCGTTTTTTAGCTAAGTAACATTAGTTACTACAATGAACATATTTACTTGAGTTGTATCGTTTCCAACTTTGAAGACTTCGATTAAACTTATAACAAAGTTTTTCACAATTTCGAAATTCTTTGTTCCAATACTTGACGATCCATCCACGATAAATAACACATCCATAACAGTGCTTGATGAGCAAAGTGTGATATTTTGGCTTCCCTGGAAAAGAAAACATATGAATTTTGATTTATCGTTTAATGAAGCTATTTTTTTCTTCGTATGCTTTTAATACCACATACCTGGCAAAGCCTAATTTGAGAAGCAACCTTGTTAAGATTTTGGTTTAGAGAAGAAAAATCTTCGACAATGGTTGCGAAATCAAGTTTGGGTTCCGAAGCAATTTGACTAATTTGATTAGAGTCCACTCGACCTATTCCGAGCACAACGATAAAGGTGTTGTCTTGCTTCAGCAGTTGAGATGGTGTCACAATATCGTCAAAAGATTTTCCTGCGCAAAGGATGTATCAGATGAATTTTTCGTCGTATTTTTGCAATATAATTACTCTCTATATTACTTGTGTCATGAACTCAACAAGAGTAAAACTATACTGCATACCTACCACAACAATCTTACCGTCCGTAATAACTACCACAACCTTGGCAACACCCCTTCTTCTTCCTGTTTCGGGAAGGAATAGGTTTTCTCTCGTGTAGTTGAGTGCTTTTCCGGTTAGGGTACCAGATCCGTCATACGGAATGTTTTCAATGGCGTTAATAACGTCTTCTGTAGTCGGATTATCTTTCAAATTCCACAGATGATCGACATGTCGATTGTAACGGATTGCGCCGAACTAATATAAATTTGGCGATTATAACAAGACGTTTGGCATTTTTATTCTTGCATTTGAAAATACACATTAAGCAAATATACATCTACTACATTTCGTTTATAAAAATTGTGCTCACTTTGGTAGCATTCATTCCTACTCTAAACTGCTGAACCAATGAAACGAGAAAGCGTTGGATTATTTTAAAGTTGTTACTTCTGATGCTGGAAGAACTATCGATAACAAAGACGACGTCGACCAAGTCAGTGCATTTTGCTGAATTGTGCAAAAGACACAAGCTTCACATGACTTTCTTATGAATGGCGATAAATCTATTAAATTATGACCATAAAATGACTGTTTTTTGAATGTTGACCTATACCTTGGCAGTCTGGCGGTTCTCCATCCCATAGTGCGGTAGTACTATTTTTTTCCAAACATTCCAACTCTGAGCTCCCAACATTAAGGTAACCTGGCTGGCATGTGAAAATGCAGATAGAACCGACTTTGGTCTCGTTCGAACACGCAACAGAACCGAATTGAAATCCTATTTCCTGCTGATTCGGTAAGCACTCTATCACGCAAAACAAAATAAATTGTTTATGAAAATAAAAAACTTTCTAGGTAATGCAGATGTGCAATTTAAAGCAGGTTTTGCAAGAACGAGCATCTAGCTTCCAACATTTAGCCAATTACAGCCTAGTTAACTAATATAGTTCTTGCTGCTGGTAGATTCTGATCTGACCTAAGCATGGTTTAGTTCCACACGGAATTATCTCAGATGTTGAACCTTGGCAACCAGTGCCATCGGAATTGTCATGACGGCATGTTCTATTTCGACTTTGAATTCCACCATTACACGTTGCTGAACATGGGCTATACAGTCCCCATGAGGAAAATTGAGGACATGGCTGTCGGTGGAAAACAGATTGATATGACACTAATAACAAGAATATGACGTACGAAGGAAATAAACCAAACAGGTTGGTGTATAATGAAACATTTCCATCTTGTTTTGTGTTATTTCTAAAACAACTCTATATAAATGAAATGCACCTAACCTTCGTATTACATGTTGAATTTTCAACAGAATTTCCTAAACAGCCACCGTCTCCAATTGATCCATTAATACATTGCCTTAATCTGCTTAGAATTCCATCATCACAAGAAACTGAGCAAGAGGTCCAACTGCTCCAGTCTCCCCATGTTGAGCAATTCTATTCAATAAAAGTAAATATCTAGTATACTGGAGTTGTTGATGGGGATATATAACTTATATATAATTTGCTTGTAATGTCATTATACATACCAACATTCATCGCCACGTAAGCGTTACCACTACATTTTTATAATATTTTGAAATGTACAATGTATTTTGTTAAATCAATACCTTTGTATTGCAATCTTGTTCTTCAAAATCGTTTCCTTCACAACCCACATTCCCAACTTCCCCATCGATGCATTGCCTGCTGTGGGTACGTTTGCCTGATCCACAAGAAAGTGAACATTCCGTCCAAGTCGACCAATAACTCCATCCAGGACATTCCTTGGAAAATGATATGCTATGGCAGGCGTTTTTTCACTTACAAGCCCCAAATTAGTTCAAGTTATGCCACCTTGAGCATATCCGTTTGGTTTTATTTTTAAGACGCGTTTCATTATAGCGCATCGTTTTCTTGCTGTTATCTATTTGTGCTGGGGAAGATAAAGGCCATATGCTTTTTTATATCGTTGTTTACAACATAATAAACCACAAGCTCAGGCATAGCTAACCGACACAAAAAAAACGCAAAACCCGAAGGACTTTGTTCGGGGTGTTTATTAAACGGAAAATTTCTAATGTTATAAGCTGAACTTTCTAAAAACAGAGTCATAAATATCACCACAAAGAAGCTCATGAAACGTCAAAACACTAACTGCATGTTGTATGTTAAAACACTTGATGCCATTTGCCCATTTATTGCTACCTGGGTGTTACATTCTGAAGGTTCTTGGGCACTTCCTTCGCAACCAAGCTCACCAGTGTCACCATTCACACACGACCTTTCTCGTACAACAAATCCTCCGCCACAAGTAACGGAACACAATTTATTTTCGCTCCACTGAGCCCAGTACGTGCAAGGCTAGAAAAAGTGGTTATGTGAAATGGATGACCATGGTAATAAAGAATTAATTACTCACTTCAATACCAATGCTCCCAACTTTTTTCTAACTCAAACTTTGAACTTTTATAAAATAAACTTTGTTTGTACTCAACAATCTTGATAAATGAACATTTAGATAAAACATAAAAATGCCAACCTGTTTATTGCAAGCAAGGGAATCGGTCTC
The DNA here is from genome assembly GCF_947623445.1 of Clavelina lepadiformis. NCBI lineage: Eukaryota > Metazoa > Chordata > Ascidiacea > Aplousobranchia > Clavelinidae > Clavelina > Clavelina lepadiformis. The sequence continues at coordinate 9,282,448 of NC_135244.1, read as the reverse complement.
ATTGCCGGTACAACCAACGTCACCTGAGGAACCGTTCAAACAAGTTCTTGACCTTATTTTTAACCCACCGGAACACGTAGCAGTACAATCGGACCATTGTTGCCAGGTTGACCACGATTTGCAAGGGCCATTCTAAAAAGTGAAATTACGACGTGTACAATATACAAACTAGAGTGACGTAAAAGTTTTGACTGAAATAAAGCTCTTTACGAGTTTCTCACGGCATCTTTGGTTTGTAAATTATTTGGAAATGCATTGAAGTACGACTGATAGTATTCTTACTTCACTTTCACAAGTTTCTAGTTGAGCGGGGCTGCCCTGACACCCTTTGTCTCCGACGGTTCCATTTATACATTTTCTCACGTGGGACCTCACTCCAACGCCGCAAGTTGCACTGCAAACGCTCCATGACGACCACTCCCCCCAAGATGAACATTCCTGGAAAGAAAGAGATAGATTAAAAATCCAATAAAATATTAATAACTTATAAATCTGATAAACGTGACAAGGGTATAACTCTTATAGCTACTAAACCAAAAATGCCTATTTTTGATCATGAAATTAAAATAAACAAACCAGAATTTGATTATAAAACTCAATATTCGAAACCAAACTTAATGATATTGATATATTGTATTGTACTAATATTGATATAAAACTTTAATAATTGATAAGAAATTTAATTAAATGTTCCAACTGTAGACCAAGTAAGTTGTTAATAATATTTGGTTAAAATATTGAGGTTAATGCCTGAAAAATAAAAAGGTTAAAAATAAAAATACAAAAGGTTAACCTGCAATACACGTTTGGTTAAAGAATAAAAAGATATTGTAATATTATATAGTTTAAATTAAATAAGTATAGTCACAAATTTAGGGTAGGCTTAACTAAGCGCAAGTTAGTTTTAATAAAAAAGTTAAGATAATTATAAATGTAAAAAGTTTCCTCTTCTAAAAAACGAAAAAAATGTTAGCAAAATCATATTGAGTTGCTGTAAGAAATAATAAGAATGGTTAATCAAATAAATATTTAAATAGTACAAAATAAACACTGTTGGTAGAGATAAGATAATAAGATAACAAAGATTAAAAGATAATTATAAATGTAAAAAGTTTCCTCTTCTAAAAAAGGAAAAAAATGTTAGCAAAATCATAATGAGTTGCTGTAAGAAATAATAAGAATGGTTAATCAAATAAATATTTAAATAGTACAAAATAAACACTGTTGGTAGAGATAAGATAATAAGATAACAAAGATTAAAAGATAATTATAAATGTAAAAAGTTTCCTCTTCTAAAAAAGGAAAAAAATGTTAGCAAAATAATAATGAGTTGCTGTAAGAAATAATAAGAATGGTTAATCAAATAAATATTTAAATAGTACAAAATAAACACTGTTGGTTTGCAAAGAAAAACATTACTTGATAATATAGCCTAAACACGTTAGTACAATAAATGCTAAAAATATCCGTATAGAAGTTGAACGTTAATTTAAAAGTGATTAGGTACTGTATGTCTACCAGCAAATGGCAATTAATGATACACTTAGCCAACTGGAAAAAACTGCGACTGCAAAATTATAAATAGGCTAAAAGTAGGATATCTATTAGGTTGCATTTTTACCGCATACTAATATACATCATCAGCGTATATAAAACTTACTGTATGCTTACAAAATATAAAATGAAAAATATTTAATTTAGTCGTTTATAATATCGTTAGTATAGTTGAAATAAAACATATGTGTAATACGTTATATTAAAGTCGCTACCACTATCATTCAAACATCGTAAAGCAAATAAATATGTTAGCTGCTCAAGATTAGCAAATATAACATAGCATGCTGTGAAAACAAAGGTATTAAAGAACATACGTATATAATTCCTAATTCATATATAAAAAAGAATATGGCGAAGCGGTCCAAAATACCTGTAAAATAACCTATGTATTAACAATTTTGTAACCAAAACGTCAAAAACGTTTGATTTTATATGGACCAATAAACTTTATTTGTAACTTGTTTGTAGTTAAAATTAAACCACAAAATATAAACACGATTTATAAAACACACACAAATTCTTGTTCCTATAAACTAAATTATGTGAAATACAAATAAGATGTATGTATGAAAATATGCTATTCTTCTTATAAATCTTTAAGCAGTAATACTTAACACAGCCGTTTTGAGTTTTATTTTTTTGACACCAAACCTTCTCATGTGACGCACCTGTAGTTAGAAGTAGGGATGGGCCGATACGAACCCAAACCCGAATAGATTCGCCGAATATCGCTTTTATATAAGATTCGGGAGAACATGAATACCAACAATGGCGAACCCGAACACAATATTACTTATAAATTTACTGACTTTCGTAAAAAATGATGATCTAGTTTCCCGAAAATGCTAAACTAGAGTCAGCAGTACTTACAATGAAGGTCGTTTTCCTAACGATTTTGCTTTTTCGATCGTTTTTTAAACACTATTTTTCGAAAGAAAGCGATTTGTTTATCGATTACATCATTTTAGAAGCGAGACTTGATAACTTTTGGAGGAAATTTTATTGTTTCGTTCTAATACGAATAGATTCCGGATTCGTTCGGGTCGACCTTCACGATATTCGGGTTCGCACGAACCCGAATAATCTTCCTCACGGCACATCCCTATTTAGAAGCCTTCATCTATAATTCGGAAACTGTTCGTTGCTAAAATGGCTGACTAAGTAAATACAATACTTATTGGGGCAATTTGGTTTGTTCCCAATTATCGCTAAACCTTCAGGAAGATTTCAATTCATCTAGAAGTATACCAACTTTTAATACGAATTTTTCGAGTAGGTAGAAAAAAATGACAACTAATTTTTGTATTTGCTCGTCCACAAAACTGAATACATTAGAAAGTCAATTACTTCTAACAAGCATATAAACAATGCAAACCCCAGAGGCGTCATCGATAAAACAATAAAATGTTGTGATGAGCAAAATAAACTTTCCCGTCAATGTAAGGGGAGTTGACGTAAACCACAACAATCAAAGTAACGCCCATAGGCAGTAGGCACAATACTTGTTGGTGTTACACGATGTTCAGCAAATGTCTTTCTATTACAAATTATAAGATTTATGTTGCATTGTTTCGTTTAAAACCACTTGTCTACTAAAAACCATCAAAATAATTATTCTTTGTCATTTTGGGTGGTTTCATCTGTTAGCAGTATAGAGTTTAGTTGTTTTTTTTATTGAAAAAAGCTAAACACATGCGATACCTCACAAACCCATGTCAAACGATCTTATATATTTAAGGTAATAGCGATTAGTTGGTAACGACTATGTTAAGTTCAGTGTTTTGACTATCTAAATCACGTAGGTGTTCATGTGTTTAGAAGAAACGACATCATGAAAAACCTATGTTATAATATACCGTTATCATTATAAAGCATTATAAGGGTTAAACTTACATACACTTTTGATAATATTCGATTAAAAAAATGTCCCAAACGATGACTTATGAAGTTTCAAGCACGGTAACTTAGTTTAACTTGTTTGACCATCCGCAACGCAAACTTTAGATTTTAAAAAGAAAAAAGTTGATCAAGGATTTAGAGCAGGGGTGTCCAACCCGTGACCCGCGGGAAAGTTCTGAGTGGCCCGAGCGGTATATTTGTCGAAATGACTTGTTTTATATTATCAACAGAATCGCCTACGTGATTCATGGCGAACTTACATTCTGAGAAATTGGCATTTATTGTTTGTTTACTAATTTCTGACAGCCATATGGAAAACTCGCTTCGCATTGCTACATCGTCCATCTCACCGAATATTGCCAAACTTGTTAGAGAAAAACAGTGCCAAACTTCACATTGAAATGTCGATGTGTAGTAAAAACTTTGTTGAATTTACTATATCTTGGTATGTTTATTGTTCTTATAATTGTAAAAGAGGATAACACGTATTTCTAATATTAGAATTTTGGTGTGAGGGTTTTAAGTAGAAATTAGCAGTAAACACTCAAGTGGCCTGCGCAATCATTCGTAAATCGCATGTGGCCCTTTGGCCAAAAAGGTTGGACACCCCTGATTTAGAGTCACTACTGACATACCTTATAATTAGAGGGTAAAGATAAACAAGAACTATAGAATTCAAATACATAACTTAACTAAATGCAGCCACGAATTCTTGTTATCGAATGAAAAAAAGTTAGTGAGACGTAAGAATTGCACTAGGAGCTGGAACTCACTGCAAACTCGAGACAATACATAGCCTATATACAATTGGATTTAGCTTTAGAGAAAAGCTTTCTGAGGTGAAAAGTGCGTTTCGAGATTTACCCTTGTGGCTTTCAGCACCGGACGCCCTTAATACAGTGTAATTAAGATTATTTTACTTAAAACTTTGCAGCACCCGACTGAAGGAATTAATTATTTGTGTTTGTTTGTACCCTTTCTCGTGGTTAAATTGATTTTGAAAATGAAAAATTATAGAATTTGATTCATAAGTTAATTTACAAGGTTGTCACTTGAAACTTGAGATTTTTAATTTATAGTTACATATTTTAATGCGATTACCATCAACTAGTTATAAGTTAATACTAATAACAAAGCTAGTTATAATAGTAGGTTATAAGTTAAATAACGGCCGCTTTCGAAAGAGCTTCTTGCCGAATGGGACCAGTTGATGCACGTCTAAATTTAACCCATTTTGCTGATTGATTTTAAAACAGCAGAATCTTATCTTGTGTGTGCCGACTGCTTAGTGCTCAGCTGACATGATTCATCATTATAAGAAACTCAGAATGACAAAACAACCTAACTTCAATGTTACAACACGGCAACCTAAACCTAACCTTCTAATCTAAATCTTACACCGATAAAACCTTAAATAGCTAAAATCAACATTTTGCATATACCCATTCTCCCAACCTAACGATGAAATAATCTTAATTCTCCCATACGATGAAATAATCACTCTTAAAGTGTTATGGAGTATATAGAGTCTACTGTATAACTATATACTATATAGTTATATACCATCGCGACCTAACTCACTTTTGCACGTGGTAACAGCGATTTCGTTTGGAATGTAAAAACGCAGATCCATCAATGATTTGGATGTGATTATTAAACCTTTGCCTTTACTTCAGTAAGTAGACGTATATTATGTTACAAATGTAAGCCAAAGTCAAAATCGAGTATCGAAGAATTACTTTGTCATACCGCCATGCGTTTGCATGAGAATTCATTCATTAGGTGGTAAGTATAGCACTTTACCCGATTTTGTCAATGAACTCAATTAAACTATGTTCAGCATTACATTATGCTTTCGCATCTCATACGACCAGGAATACAGGATTCGGTATTGTGTTAAAAGTTGATTACATACATATGAGGTTAAAATTTTATTTTAGCAATATTATTTCAAGAAATAATTGGGCATAGGCTTGGCAAAAACATTGATTATACACAAGTTGTCATGGATATGGTTGAATGCAAAGCTCGCGTCTCTAATCGAATGTTTTACAATCACAAAGTGAAAAAAATCATGATGACTAAATAATATTTCATGATTGCGTTTTAAAGCAGGTTAAAAAATGTACAAAATGAACGGCGGCAATTAGCGCAAGTTGCGAAGCAGTATTAAAGCTGAGGTTAAATTAAGCAAACTTAATCACGTTCATTCCATAAAAACAATCAAGGTGAGTCAGCGAATCCTTCACGACCCAAGAAGCAGACTGTCGCGCTAATCATATCGATTAATCCTAGAAGAGCGTCGAAATCGGAAACGTTGAACACATTCTGATCATCCGGGTCAGTTGCAATGACTTGCAGCTCTTCGATGTCAGCACCTTGAACGCCAATTGCGATTACCTGTGCGGCACGTTGCAAAGCCTCGGACCCTGCTACCACATTGTCCTGTGCACGACCTTCAAAACACAAATTAAAATTACGATGTTTATTCTCATTATAACGTCGCGTAAAATAGTCTGCTTAAATTGTTCCGCCTAATATTACTAAGAATTGCTTCACTCACCATCAGTAATTACGATAGCAACAGCCGGTACACCTGGACGCCTGCCGGCACTTGCCCTCAATGCGTTATTTGCCGCAAAAGTGATTGCTGCGCCCGTGCGCGTGCCAGAGCCTTCATAAGGCACTTCTTCAACAGCTGCAGCATAAATAGTTTTGAGATCAAGGTAATACGAAAACTTATTATTTTAAAATTTCACTTTCAGTTTACTGTCATTTCTGTTTTTTGGAATAAATATACCTGCAATGACACTTTGGGCGGTGTTGTAGGTATTGAGTTGGAATCTTTCATCGACATTTCCATTATAACGTATGTATCCGATCTGCATCATAAAAAGTAAATTAATTACATCAATTATTTCCCGATTGAACTGTTAAAGCAAATAAAATTTACTTCATATAAACATATAGATCTATTTACTTTAAGAACACCCAATTTCGGTATAACCATTTTGTATAGCTTTTTTGTTGTACCTGTGTCATGTCTTCTCCAACTTGGAAGCTTTCAATAACTCTAGTTACGAATTGTGTTACTAAATTAAAGTTTTCCCGGCCAATACTAGAAGAACCATCAACAATGAAAATAACATCGATCACCGGTTCATCAGGACAGGTCGTTATGGTAATATTTTGTTCAACCTGACAGCATAAGAGAAAATCAGACACTAAGAAAACTTATCGAACACATTTTTAAAGCGCATTTAGGCTGTTTAGTCATCTTGACCAGATGTAGTTAGTTTCAGAGTAACTTTACCTCCTGACAGAGTCGGATCTGCTGTGTGATGGTTCTTACAATGCGATTAAGAGAGTCAAAATCTGTTACAGTCGTGGCAAAGTCACTGTCTGGATCTGAAGCAATTTCGTTAATTTGATTGATATCGACTCTTCCAATACCGACAGCAACCACTAGAGTATTGTCTTCCTTTAATAATCGAGAAGGTATGACGACATCATCAAAAGCGATACCTGTAAGACAAATGAAATAGGAATTGGAATATGGAAAATTTGATTTTGTTCAAACACAAGAATCAACACAGCACTAATTTTTTCATAATTCTATATAATAATAATGCCATTTGCATTTCACTTCATTTCCAACTTAAACTAACCATTAAAAGAGTCGTAGCAGTTGCTATGATCTATGATATAAGTTACATATGGTATTATGTTGTATACCGTCTGTAAGAACAACCACAATCTTGGCGACTCCTCGGCGTCTTCCGGTTCCAGGCAAAAAGAGATTTTCCCTGGTATAGTTCAAAGCCTGTCCCGTAAGAGTTCCAGCTCCATCGTATCTAACATTTTGAATCGCAATAACCAGTTCATCTTGTGTCGGATAATCGTTCAAATTCCAAAGATGATCGACAAAACGATTGTAACGGATGGCGCCAAACTAAATTGCAAAGAAGAAAGAAATTTTCAACTATAAGGGTATGATTCATATAAGTTATAATTTAATTATTTCATACGGGTTAAAATTGACAAACATTGAATCATTTATAAAAGTGCGTCTCTACCTGCGCGGCATCTGGTCCTACTCTAAAACTCCTGACAAGTGAAACCAAGAAACGTTGTATGGTTACGAAGTTGTCCGCACCGATACTAGAAGAGCTGTCGATAACAAAAACGGCGTCGACCTGATCTGTGCATTTTTCTGTAGAAAACAAGCACGTTTGCAGTTGATACTGATCAATTTTCAAATATCAGTCATTAGCCCAAATGAGATCTTAAACTTTATGTTGAAATTCTTGGAGGTTAGAACTTCTAGTTCCGAATGAGGCATGTTAACAAACATCTTGAATTTCACTTTAGAATGGTAAAAGTGAAAACAGAAATGTTTGCCTACATTTTTCGTATCTATGGCAAATTTGAAGTATGTTTTGCAGATATTATCTAATAGGAAAAGTAATAACGCATTGCAAACCCAATAACAAAATTAATTCACTTACCTTGGCATACAGGAGGTTCCTGGTTCCAAACAGCAGTTCCTGTTCGTCTTTCTTGGCAAGTTATTGTGGAGCGACCAACTATCTGATAATTCGGTCGGCACGAGAACGTGCAACTAGATCCAACATTGTTGTTATCCGAGCATACGACGAAGCCAAACTGAAATCCTGTTTGTTCGTAGTCCGGCGAACATCCTGGAACGAATACAAACAAAATTAAAGCAAACGTTGTTGAATAACAATAACTAGTAATACATTTCCATACTTCATGGCGAATTTAAAAATTCAATCAGCAAGTTATAATCCAATAAGAAGTCTTACGTAGGCATGGGTTTGTTGCGCACACTATCGTCTCCGATGATGTGCCGGGGCAACCGGTGCCGTTTTCATTAAAGAGACAATTTCTTCTTCGAGTCTGAGTACCGCGATTACAAGTTGCAGTGCACGGGCTGTATGGTCCCCATTCTGACCAACGAGCACACGGCTGAAAAACATTAACAATTGTTATGATATCTACCCTAAATCTATACTGCTTTAACCAAATTAAGAAAAGTTTTGGTATCTATACACGCAATGTCAAATGGTGCTTTTAAATACCTCGGTGTTACAGCTACCGAAATCGTCAACGTTTCCATCACAGCCAATGACTCCTGGTACGCCGTTGACGCACTCTCTCGATCTTGACCTCAATCCACCATCACATGATGCTTGACATTCGCTCCAAGAACGCCATTGACTCCAGAAAGGACAATTCTGCAAATTTCAATAAAAGCGTACCTTAACAACAGCAGCTTTTTTCGACCAATGCAAGTATATCGGTTTTGTATTTACCTGCGAATTACAAAGATCAGATTCCGATTCAACGCCTGCACAAACATCCGTTCGTCTCCTTGTATCTCTTATGCAAGTACGTCGTCGCGATCGACGTCCATTACCACAAGTTGAAGAGCAAACCGTCCAACTTTCCCAAGTGTCAAAGAACGGACATAGCTGTTATAAATTTTCTTGTAAATTTTGCGTACAACCAGCTGATACAATCATTAACTTCTTAACATACGAAATCATTGCAAACTCCAACTTCGACAGAATCACCGTCGCAGCCTATTTGTCCCACTTCTCCATTGACACACCCTCGTGTTCTGCTGTAGCTACCGCTACCGCATGATAATGAACAGCCAGTCCACGAAGTCCAGTCAGACCACGATGGACAAGTCTGTAAACAACTTTGATTTAGGATACTGCTCAACATTTGCAAAAAGAGCAAGTATATCGGTTTTGTATTTACCTGCGAATTACAAAGATCAGATTCCGATTCAACGCCTGCACAAACATCCGTTTGTCTCCTTGTATCTCTTATGCAAGTACGACGTCGCGATCGACGTCCATTACCACAAGTTGAAGAGCAAACTGTCCAACTTTCCCAAGTGTCAAAGAACGGACATAGCTGTTATAAATTTTCTTGTAAATTTTGCGTACAACCAGCTGATACAATCATTAACTTCTTAACATACGAAATCATTGCAAACTCCAACTTCGACAGAATCACCGTCGCAGCCTATTTGTCCCACTTCTCCATTGACACACCCTCGTGTTCTGCTGTAGCTACCGCTACCGCATGATAATGAACAGTCAGTCCACGAAGTCCAGTCAGACCACGATGGACAAGTCTGTAAACAACTTTGATTTAGGATACTGCTCAACATTTGCAAAAAGATTGAGCAACGTCGCCAAATAGTCACTATGATTATAATCAGCGTTTGAGGTATGCTCGTTGGTGTAGTTTGGCAATTTTTTAATATACCTGGGTGTTGCAATCTTGTTGCTCCCGAGTGACTCCTTCGCAACCAAATTGACCAACCTCCCCGTTTATACACTGTCGGGTATGGGTTCGTCTTCCACTATTACATGTTGCAGAGCAAACTGTCCAGGGAGTCCAGTCACCCCACCGGGGACAGTTCTTCAAAAAAATTAGCAAGTAAGTGGGGTTGTGAAGGAAACTGGCAAATTTAAATCTTAACAACCAACCTGAGAATTACAAATGACATCCTCAACTTCAGGGCCTTGACACCCAATGTCTCCCACTTCTCCATTAAAGCAAACACGTCTTCTTGAAGACCTTCCGCCACCACAAGTAACTCCGCACGGCGTAAACTGGCTCCATGGTCCAAAGAATGGGCAATCCTGTTTTTTTATCATTTTTTAGTAAAATGTTATGCTGTACATTTTCGTATTGCATTGTTAATTTTTGGGAACTGTCCATGGGAGAACAAAAAATAAAATACTAACCATTACAACGAAACAAAATAACAACTAACAAGTCAAGCAGCAAACAATACGCGCTAAAAAGTAGCAAAGTCCAAAAGGCTTAAAACGTGGAAGAATAATGTAACCAAATAATATAGATGAATGGTGGTTAGTACGGCCACTAAATCAAACATACAAGAAGCAAGTTGAAAAAAATTATAAGTATACATGTGCTTATATAAAATTATTCTTGTGAACAAAACTGTATTTTAAAATTACTTGTGATAAAATTTACCTCAGTATTGCAATCTTGACTTTGCTCTGTTCCGCCAATACAGCCATTCTGTCCAGGTTCGCCGTTATTGCACCTCCTTGTTCGTGTCCTTCTACCGCCGCCACAGGTGTCAGAACAACCTCCCCAGGTTCCCCATTCCGTCCACGATGGACACAGCTAAGAAAAAACGTTCCATTATGTCAAATCATTACATCACAGAAGCAATTTAAAACTGTTGCTGTAAATACAGAAATCTAAAATTAATGAACTCCGATTTACTCACTCCTACAGCACAACTTCCGACTTCACTAGCAGGACCATCGTCGCATCCAGGAACACCAATTGTCCCGCCAATGCATGTCCTTTCACGAACCTGTACGCCGTTTCCGCAACTTGCTGAGCAGTCACCAAACGGGCCCCAAGTTGACCAACGTGGGCAGTTCTAAATGTTTATTTGATTTAAAAGTGTGTTTTTCGACCAGCGTATCCGACCAAGTTTGTATCATAAATATAATAGCAAACACAAACTGTAAGACAAATGTACCTGAGTCTGGCAACTATCTGTTTCAGATGCTTCACCAGTGCAACCGTCTTCTCCTTGAATACCATCAACACAGAAACGTTGTCTTCTCCTGAAGCCTCCGCCACATGTTACTGAACAGCTTGAGTATATTCCCCATGGTGACCATCGCGGGCAGTTCTGTGAAATGATTGCATTTGAAATTACTTTTCATGATGAGTAAAGGAGTTAACGATAAATTTAGTGTTGCTATTTGCTCGTAGTCAATAAAAACATGCAACGTTTGCTTAAAATCATCACGTGTAATAGCTTCCACTGCTTATGTCGCTTCACGTCGCACATTCAATCAAAACCGTTCAGAATATTACATCGAAATCACTTACTTGTGAATTGCAGTCATCACTTTCTCGAATTGGACCAATGCAACCAATCTGACCAACTTCACCTCCAATGCATTGTCTTGTATGTGACCTTACTCCACCACCGCAGGAAACACTGCAAGATCCAAATCCTCCCCAAGGTGACCAGAATGGACAAGACTGGATGAAGCAAAAAAAGGCATTTCACAGCATGTTGTATGACTTTTTTTAAATGTCTAAGATTGTGGATAAACCTCATGAACAATCCAGTTATTAACATTTACCCTGAACTCTCAACAAACAAATAAAATTTACTTGGAAGTTGCATCCTCTTTGTGCACTGTCTTGCCCAATACACGTTCCTTGTTCGCCGTCGCATTCACGTATTCTGGTTTGATTACCACCAGCACATGACACACTGCAAGTTGACCATGGTCCCCAAGGTCCCCAGGTTTGGCATGGCTAGTTGAACATGTATTTTGTTAGTTTACATATGACTTTGTTAATGGAAAATGTTTGAAAAGCCATTTGGAGAATTATTTAAGTTAAGCGTCTGGTTAAAGCAATCACAAGTTATAGCAAACAAAATTACTATTATAACCCACTTACATCTATATTGCAAGGTTCAGTTTCCTCAAGTGGTCCGAAGCATCCAGCGAATCCAGCTGCACCAAACAAGCAAGTTCTTCTGTGCGACCTCCTTCCACCGCCACAAGTGTGAGAGCATGAAGTCCAAGCGCCCCATCCAGCCCAAGTGGGACAATTCTAAAGAGTGGCATCATTACAATTTAAATGTGACATGTATATTCCATTATTCCTACTTTGTTTCTTATTTTCTACAAAAATCATTCAGGATTTCAGCAGAGGTTGGTACCTGAGTATTACAACTTGAGCTTTCACGAATATTTCCTTCACAGCCTGGATCACCAGCTTCTCCGTTGATACAGAAACGTTCTCGCACTGTGCTGCCACCAGCACACGATTCAGAACATCGTCCGTACTTACCCCATGTTGACCAGTAAGCGCATGGCTGTATACATAAATGCAATGTAAAAGACAAAAAAGTCAACCTTTATCTAACCATAAATGAAGTGCTGAATATACCTCGAGCTGGCAAGAAGCCTCTTCTTCAGGATATCCTACGCAACCAAGCTCACCGGCTTCGCCACCGATGCAAACTCGGGTGTGACTGTAGACACCAGGACCGCAGGTTGCACTGCAATCAGTCCAAGATCCCCAAGCTGACCAGGTTGGGCATACCTGAGCAAGAAATGAAATGAATTGCTATTTTTCGATTAAAACGCTAATAGTTAAAAAATAAAACTAAAGGCTGTGATTTTGTCTAATACGCAACAGTACATGTGGTAATTTACTTACTTGTTCATTACAAGTACCGTCTTCTCTTGTATCGCCAATACAACCTTCGTCACCAACCGTGCCATAGGAACATCTTCTGGTTCTATAGAAAGTTCCAGACCCACATGATTTTGTACAAGATGTCCATGGACTCCATTCATCAAAGAATGGACATGCCTAGCAACATCAAAATTTTTAGGAAGGGTTAACATAACGCATATTTCACTTGACAGTGTAACAACTAACAGTATTTTCTTGCACGAAATATCCCTTGTATAATAAATGTAAACTGCCATGCCTGTTCAAAGCAAGCCGTAACAGAAACGGTTTCGCCTTCGCAACCGTCGTCTCCTGGTGAACCATTTAAGCAAGTTCTAGACCTTTGTCTGCTACCACCAGCGCATGTCACACTGCAATCTGTCCACGAACTCCAGCTGGACCAGCTTGGGCACAGACCCTCCTGTAAAAACACGAGAAGCCTCAGATTGAATTAAATGAGCCAGATTGGACTCTACATGACAAATTAAGATAACAAAACACATAACTAGCCAGTTACAAATATAAGCTGGTATAAAATTGTCAAAAAAACAACGTAAGGTGATTGACCTCACTACTACAGGGTTCTTGTTCTCTTGAACCTCCAATACAACCAACGATTCCGATCGGTCCTCCTTGGCAGCTTCTTATTCGACTCCTGACGCCAGTTCCGCAACTTGCACTGCATGAGCTCCAGACTGACCATTCACTCCATGATGGGCATATCTACAAAATGTTTTTGCATAAACGGCTTGCTTTTGTCTGCTAGGTCTGTTGTTAAAACGGAATAGACAGCCATGTAACTCTTGGATCACGGTGTTTGAAAGTTGTTTGAAAAGGTACATTAAACGAATGTTTGTTCATTAAAAAGGCATAGGTCTAGTTTATGTTAGTTTTCATTCGCGAGCAACAAACAGTTGGACTAAAGTTTTGCCAGGCACTGATAAAACACAAATAAATGGAAATGCTAGCAATTATATTGTATATTTATCAGCAAATTCGTAAAGATAATGACTCACCTCATTTCTGCAAGACCCTGTGATAGTAAGGGCTCCTTCGCAGCCTGGATCACCTCGCTCACCATTGATACAGATTCTCTCTCGCGTTCGAGATCCTCCACCGCAAGTGACGTCACACTGAGTCCATAATCCCCAGTCCGACAAATACGGACAGCTCTGTGTGAAAATAATAATTTTAAGCGCATATAGCAACGTGCAAAATTTGATTGACCTTCAAATAGAATTATACTCAACCAAAGCGTTCCTTCAAAATTTGTGGTGTAAATTATACCTTTTCGTTGCAAATATCTTCTTGGTCAGGCAAATTTTCGCAGAGGTTTGAAAGAGGGCCTGTGCAAATCCTTGAACGCAATCGTTTGCCAACATCGCAGGTTCTTGAGCAATCGCTCCATGGCGACCACTCAAATTCAATGATGCAATCCTTAAATAAAAGTGATAATGTGAAGTATGTGTTCTATTTTCTTCATTACTGTAGCTTATAACCAGATATAGTAATGTAATTGCAAAGAACATACTGCGGGGAAAAATAAGCTTGCTTTTAAATACTACAAAGTAACAATGTAACAAAACAATGGCAGTTAAAAACGTATTTTATTAGTTTTTATTAAACGTATTGCATAGTTGCTGACCACTTTCCAATACACTCAAATCAACCCTCTTCCCAGTGTTGATCAAAATTAAATAAAAAAAAAATTTCAAAGTAACAAGATAAATACAAAACGCTTTCACTCACGGGTCCATCACAGGGCGCGCTTTCCTCGGCGTTGCCTTCACAGCCTGGTTGGCCGGGTTCCGCATTGATGCATTCTCTGGTATGGGTTCGAATTCCAGAGCCGCATGCTGCCGTGCAAGGAGTCCATGGTCCCCAAACACTCCAATAAGCACATGGCTGCACAATAAATAAAAATTTATTTCTTACAGACAAGCTCAAAAGTCTAAACTCTAAACAAAGCTCTAAATTATTTTATTACCATATAAATGTTGAAAAAATCTCACCCCTTCCACGCAGGATTGCTCCTCTTCCACGTTACCTATGCAACCAGCATCACCGGGTTCGCCATTAAGACATACTCTAACGTGGGATTGTTTGCCTACGCCGCATGTTTCGCTGCACGAAGACCAAACACCCCAATCGGACCAGGTCGGGCAAGCCTAAGCGACAAATAGAAAGCATATAAACGTTTTAATTTTTACAGAAGGGTGTTTTTGAGGGTTTAAAACATTTCAAAAATATTTTAACAAAAAAAAAACATATTTTTATGTATAAATTTACTGAATATGGAACAGTTTTTAAATTAACAATAAAAATCGGAATGATAAATCTTACTTGCGTCATCAAATTTACGGTTTTATGCAGCAGCCAACACTGACCTGTGTATTACATTCTTCGCTTCTGTCGTAATCTCCTTCACAAGATCCAACGCTTCCAACACAAACCCTCTCTTGAGAACGTATTCCTCCTCCACATGACCTTGAACAACGTGACCAGCTGCCCCATGTTGACCACGTGGAACAAGCCTGCGTAATAATTTGAGAGAAAAATTTTTGGTTAGTATACCTCTATCAAATATTGGTATGTAAATCTTTAAAAGTGTTTTAACTCTCTATGTTTCACCATTTTTTTTTTATAATCAATCTTTAAATCGCGAGAACTTACGAACAAACGCTATACCATTTGTTCATCAATAACTTACTCTTCATATATATTTTCTGTTACAAAAATTTTATTATTAAGTTTTTAAAAAGAACAAACCTCATCATTGCAATCTTCCTCTTCGGCAAAAGATCCTGAACATCCACCGATTCCAGCTCTTCCATATAAGCAGATTCGAGTTCTTGACCTCGTTCCTCCACCACATTCCCTTGAACATTGAACCCATGCTGCCCAGCTCGACCAGAACTCGCAAGTCTAAAAATTAGCAGCACTTGTTAAAGCATCTTGTTAACTCAGTATAATAAGAAATATAAAGGTTTCCAGGTTTGGTGTTCAATCTCTAAGTAATGTTGTTCACAAATTTTTTCTTGAACTCTTAACCTTAATGTTTTGCTTTACTTACGTTTCCGTTGCAATAATTCTCTTCGCTTGAATGTCCATAGCAGCCGAAATCGCCAGGTTCTCCACCGATACAGGTCCTATCTCGGGTCTGCTCACCTCCACCACATGTAACACTGCACGGTGTGTATTCTGACCATTCAGTCCAGGTTGGGCAGGGCTAGGAAGAAAGAAATTCTTGATCAAATTAGTTGCAACATTTCTTTGCGAGCTTGAGTGAAAAATGTGCATATGCATAAACTATAAGTCCACCGTACTTTGGAATAGAGCAAAATGTGAAGTGAAAAAAAAAACACTACCAGTTAACCTAAATGTTGAGATACTGGAACTGCTCTCAAACAAGATTAAATGTAATTTTTTTTGCCTCCTTTTTCCTAGAATACTTAAGACACCTACAGGATAGCAGATATTTTCTGAAAAAAACTTTCGAGTGGGAACATAACTGTGTCGATACCGAAGCAAACAAAAACAACAAAATGTGACGATACTATACCTGGGTAGCACAGCGAACGACCTCTTGGTTGGATCCGGGGCAATCATCACTTCCATCCACATTATTGATACAACGTCTTGTGCGGATGCTACTACCACCGCCACATGAACGATCGCAGCCAGAGAATTCAGAAAATTCTGACCAGAACGCGCAGTTCTGCAAGAAAGTAAAATTCCAAACCAAATGCTTACAGAAATAATGAGGAATAGGAAAACATCACCAACTTACACCAGTTACACATGTCTGTCGCTCCAATACAGGTCCAGTACAGCCGTCGTCTCCAGGTTCACCGTTGTTACATTCCCGGATGCGAGTTGCGGTTCCTCGTCCACACGTTACCGAGCAGGTGGTCCAGGATGACCACACATTCCAAGAAGCACAGGTCTAAAAAAGTGCTCAGGTGTCGTTGATAGAATGCAAAAATAGCAAGGATCGGTCTGTTAAGTTTAAATATCCGTGCTACCTGTGCATTACATGCTTCCATATCGCCAAAAGAACCACCGCATAAGAATGAACGCTGGCGACCAGAAAAGCAAGCTCGATTGCGACGACGTGTTCCTCCTCCACAAGTCCTGGAGCAAACTTCCCAGTTGGTCCAATCGTCAAATCGCGGACAACGCTAAAAGTACCAAAGTGGTTAAAGACAAAGATATACGTTACTGATGGGAGCAATACCCAAGTTTTCGTAAAATCTTATAAAAACAAAATACGTTCATATTTACACACATTTGCAATATTGCATAACGTCTATACGCTTATTATATAGATATAAAACTTAATGACATGTTTTAATTTGTAAGATTGCTTTAAAGATACATGTTTAACTTAATATAGATATTAGATAGGTACCAAAAGTGTATAATACATTTTGTACAATATAAATTAATAGTTCAACATAACTGCAGAATCAGCTTCAAGTAAAATATATTTTCCAAATAGGTACATAACATCAGAAAACTTGATGTCCAAGCCACTATTTTTATGCTTTAAAACACAATACCAAGGTGTTGCAACTTTCCACTTCCTCGTCGTCATCTTCACATCCGGGAACTCCACTGTCACCTCCGATGCACTGACGAGAGCGTGATCTGAGCCCACTTCCACAAGAAGACGAACAAGCACCAAATGCAGACCAAGAACTCCAATATGGACAAATCTGATAAAGAGGAAATTATTATTAATATTAATTACAACTGCCCTTACTGTTAAATTAAGTATGGCGGTTTTTCTATGAAAATTGGCATCAGCTGTATAGCAAAAATGACAAAAACTGCCAATGTTGCCTAACCAGAAATCGTACTTCGGTGTTATGAATGAAATTACCTCTCCGCCACAGAAATCTTCTTCTCTAGAGGGTCCAATGCATCCTCGCTGCCCAATTTCACCTCCAACACATATCCTACTATGGACTCTTGTGCCGCCATCACAGGAAGCCGAGCAACCAGACCAATTACTCCATTCCGACCAGACTTCACAAGCCTATGACGATGGAAGTATTTTATAAATAAGTAAATTGATTGAATTGTTATTGCAAAAATATTCGCTCCACCATCAATTCACAAAATAACTCATTTTAGGTACTTCCATTTACCATATTGTTGATAATTAATTTACCTGCTCGTTGCAGTTTTCCAAATTGAAATCATTTCCATTACAGCCAGGATCACCAGTTACGCCGTTAATACATGACCGGCTTCTAGACCGAACTCCACCCTCACAAGATAGTGAGCATGTTGTCCAAGTTGTCCAATCGTTGAAGAACTCGCATTCCTAAAATGTGAAAATTGCTGTATTGTATTATTAAAGTAATGTAAAGAACAGTTGAAACATATAATTAATCAGCGTTATATTTTACCTATAACAAAATGACTATATAAAATGGAACTTACACCAACGAAGCAGGATTCAAAAGCAATCGCGTCTCCTTCACATTCTCCCTCTAAATTGCACGTCCTTGAGTGGCTTCTGATGCCTCTACCACATGTCGTACTGCAACCAGTCCAAGAATCCCAAGAGCTCCACACGGCACAGACCTAACCAAATGTAGAATTCCAGTTGCGTAAATGATGTTTGTTTCGAATTTCAAAGCATGGGAGAATGATTGGAATGTGTTGTAGCACCTGCTCATTGCAAGCTTCACTCTCACGAGTTTCGCCAACACAGCCGACAAATCCAACTGCTCCATTCAAGCATGCTCTCGTTCGGCTTCTGAAACCTCCGCCGCACGGTATAGAACATCTTGTCCAGCTTCCCCACTCCTCCCAGATTGGACATGGCTAAAAATCCAATTAATATCGGCAATTAGGTGTACAGGTTTGTTAATAGTTATTGATATTTGAATTGGTTTACAAAAATATATGAAATTACACGAAAAGCATTTGTTACCTCAGTATTGCAAACTCTATCTTCTTGCGTTGCTTCATGGCATCCCAGTTGGCCAATGAAACCATCTACGCAGAAGCGCAGTCTGATTGATATACCGACACCGCAGGAACTGCTGCATTGAGACCATCTTCCCCAGTTGGTGAATTGAGGACAAGGCTGCAAAACGTAAGGCGTAAATAAAAGGACTTGTGTTTGGAAAAGGGGAAAATCTATCTGAATTATGCTTACTTGGTCAAAGCAATTTTCTTGGTCCGTTGTACTTCCACTACAACCTCTATCTCCAGGCTCTCCAAACATGCAGAATCTTTCACGAGAACGGGTACCACTACCGCATGAAACTGAGCATGTCGTGAAGTTACCATAATCACTCCAACGAGGGCACGGCTGTATTAAAAACCAACATTAGTAAGTTAAAACTTAGAAAATTTTTTTTTGTAATTGATTACACAAAAGTGATTACTGTATCTTACATTATTTCCGCAGAACTGCACTTCGTTGTCTGAACCTTCGCATCCTGCATCACCAGGCAATCCGTTAAAGCAACGACGAATACGGACTCTGTTGCCACCACCACAGCTTACTCCACATTCGCTCCACACTGACCAGTCGCCCCAGAAAGCGCAATCCTGATGTATAAATACAAACTGATTAATCTGCAGATTAATGTTAACATATAACAGAAGTTAATATTTTGACTTAAAGTCAAACTCACGCCCTGTTCGCAGAATTCGGTAATGACACTTGCTCCCGAACATGCTCCTTGACCGGTAATGCCGTTAATGCAAGCTCGGGTCCTGGACCTCTCTCCTCTGCCGCATTCTTCACTGCACGGTGACCAATTGCTCCAGAATCCCCAGAAATCGCAATCCTTTACAAAAAAGTTGTCACCTGAATCTCTTGCACGTTGGGATTTATAAACTTTAAAGTAAATAAATTCATACATTTCATTTTAGCATCTAAGTTAAATAAAAGGATCAAAACCAGTGATTCCCAAACTGTGTGCCGCCACAGATTCTCAGGTGAGTCGCGAATCTTTTTGGAATTTTGGAAAAGAACTGCATAAATATTTAAAATAAGGCATGCAGACAAGCATATGCGACTTAAAAGCTTTCTAGCTGCTTCAATAGCTGAGAAATAAGCACATGTGACGATGAAACCAATTATGGCATTGTCGATAGAGTAGGGTAATTTTTTATAGCAACATTTCTTCTCTTGTAAGTGTGCCGCGAGCGTTTTCTAATTTTTCTAGTGTGCCACAAGCTGAAAAAGTTTGGGAACCACTGATCAAAGCAGTAATGTACTTACAAAGTCGTTACAAACTCGCTGTTCCCTAAGTCCACCTTCGTGGCATCCAGTTTCACCAATGACGCCATTAATGCAAATCCGGTCACGGTATTGCACCGACCCACCACATCGTGCTCCACATTCACCCCATTGTTGCCAAAAAGTCCATGAAGGACAGTCCTAAACCATCAAACCGGTTAGCAATGAAGACTACAACTGCTTAGTAATTTAAACCTTAACTTGTATAGAGTATATATTATTTCTGAGACTTAAAATGTATACAGTTGTAGGCTAATAACTTTCAACAATATGAACTGCTCAGTGTTAATTAGTTGACTATTCACACAAATAACATTTGCTGTTCTATTGTGTCACATCAAAATTTTATCATCTGAAGCAGATGCAACATCACATCCAGCGAATACGTACCCTTTCAGCGCACGATTCCACTTCTTCTGTTGTTCCAATACAACCAAGCTGACCTCTAAATCCGTTTACACATATTCTAGAACGTGATCTTTGACCGGTGCCGCAAGTTCTTGAACAAGATCTCCATGGCTGCCATGGTAGGAAGTATGGACAGGCCTGTTATCAAGACATATTCTTTAAATTGTTTGACTAGAACATTTAAAGCAAAACCTTAATAACTTACATTAGTGTATGTTACACGAGTCACATCATTAATTTCAGTTGGTTTATACCTCTCCATTACAGAACTCTTGTTCAGTAATAGGACCTTGGCATCCAACATCTCCGGCGTCTCCATCAATACAACTTCTGGTTCGTGAACGAAGGCCTCCTCCGCATGAACGACTACACACGGTGAAATTTCCGTAATCACTCCAGCGTGGGCAAGCCTGCAGTAATCGATGGACAAAGATGTTAAAGAAAATGTAACGATGTCGAACGCAAAAGTTGTAATATTTCAAAAGTCAAATTGTTGTTTAAAAGAGATATAGTGATATACGTTCAAAGTTAACTCATCATACCTGAGGTTGGCAAGACCTTATTTCGCGATTTGGACCTTCACAATCTTCCTCACTTACTCCATTAACACAAACACGGACGTGTGACTGTGTTCCACCACCACACGTCACACTGCATGAAGACCAAGTAGTCCACTCATCATAGAAAGGACAGTTCTACGAAAAATGGTTGATGTGTGATAGCACCCTATTCACAACACTGAAAACACCTTGTTTTGAATTTCATTTAAAATTAACTTACGCCAACAATGCATCTTTTTGTTTCTTCTTCAGGACCATCGCAACCGGCATTGCCTGCTACACCATTAACGCACACACGAACATGTGAACGGCTACCTAAGCCACATGTAGCGCTGCATGCAGTCCACACGCTCCACGAAGTGTAGAATGGACAATCCTGTGAGCATAATCGAATTTGTAAACACGTAACTAGTTAATAAAAAGTTAAGGTAACAAAAAGGTAAAGGGGAAAAAATGACTAATGCTTTATTTACCTGGGTATTGCATGTGACGTGTTCACAAGTCGAGCCTCTGCATCCAAGCATTCCAGGAACGCCATTTACGCACCTTCGGTTCCTACGAGATAAACCAGTGCCACAAGACACGGTACAGGTAGAAAATTCGGACCACTCAGACCAAGTCGGGCATCGCTGGTAAACAAATTAAAAAATATTTGCTAACGAATTGTTACAGGATCAAATCGCAGCTGGTAAATCACAAAAGTGCATTTCCATGACACTGGACACCATGAAATCAAAGTGGAAATATACAAAATATTGGATATTATGAATGATGTTAGTGTTTTACGATCGTGCCTAGATATGACATGTATGTACCTTGGTATTACATGTGACGAAATCATCAAGTCGCTCACTACAATCCAGCACACCCTCAATCCTGTTCAAGCATTCACGTGAGCGAGTTTGACTTCCACCTCCGCAGGTGACAGAGCAGGGCCCAAACAAGGTCCAATCAGACACAATTGGACATGGCTAATGTGAAAGAAAATACATTTTTTAAGTATAATGCCAAGCCTAGACAAAAACACCTTCTACATAAAACTGGGTTGAAAAATCATATTCACCCGATCATAACATCCTCTGCTTTGGGATGGAGGGCCAAAACATCCTGGAGAACCAGGGAAACCGTTGATGCATTCACGACTTCTGTTTGAGCGGCCATAATTGCAAAGAACATCGCAACTTGACCAAGATTCCCATGATGCCCAGAATACACAAAGCTAAGCAAAAGTTAAAAATTTTAAAACATATTATTTTGTTCTGTTGTACGCTCATCACAGTAGCTTATATGTAGGTTAAGTATGTGCAATTGTATAATAATAACAAGCAATGTCAAGCGATTGTAACTGAATAGTAAGTAATTAGTCTCACTCACGTCCAAATTACAAGGCTGGGTGTCGAGTGAATCACCCTCGCAACCTTCTCCTCCTGCTGGACCATTAATGCAACGACGGAAACGACGTTGGATGCCACCTCCACAGCTCAGGGAACATTCCTCGAACAGGGACCACGGAGACCAGAACGCACAGTTCTGCATTTAAAAGTAATTTTTCACTATTCAAGAAATGGCGAAAAAGCGGATTATATTTAATAAGATCAAAATTCGTTGAGTTTCAACTAAGCTGTGTTAAAATTTACCCCTTCAATGCACTCTCCACTGTCCGACGTTTCTCCAATGCAGTCTCCTTCGCCGATTTCTCCATCCAAGCATCCTCTAGTGCGACTATAAGACCCGATCCCGCATGTTACAGAGCACTGGCTCCAATGAGACCAAGCGTCAAACCTTGGACATCGTTGATCGTTGCACCCATCTGCCATGATAACACGTCCCATACAACCTTCGTCGCCGGGAAGTCCGTTGCTGCACACACGTGATCGATAACGCCGTCCACCCCCACATGTACGTGTACATGTTGTCCAAGGTTGCCAGATATCCCAAACTGGACATGGCTTTAAAACAATAAGAATCGTGAACAAAACACTGTAGTATACATAAATATATTTTACATCTTCAAAGTCTTAAATTAAAAATTGTTTTGATAGATTTTATATAAACCAGCTTACATTATTTGCACACTCTCTTGATTCTTCTATATCTCCCACGCAACCTGTATCACCGATATCACCGTTAATACATCTTCTTCTGAATACTTGAACACCTCCGCCACAGGTGGCTGAGCAGTCGCTGAAAACGGTCCATATTGACCAAGATGGACATACCTGACGTAATGCAAAATATCAACGATCGTCACATTCAATTAAAAAGTAAACATGAGTTACCAAAAGCGTTGGCCTTTTTAATCTATAGTTAATTCTGTTGATATCGCATTCTTGGTATTGCTAATATTATATCACTGTGAAAATTTATGCTACATTTCAATGCTTACTCAAGATATCATGTAGCCAGTAAACTTACATGATCATTGCAGAAACCATTGTTTAGACTTCTGCCAACACATCCAGATTCTCCAATTTCACCAAATAGACAGAATCTAGATCTTGAACGGACTCCGCCTCCACATGGTGAGCTGCATTCGGTCCAGTTACCCCAAGCTGACCAACGCGGACATTGCTATCAAATTAACAACATAGTTTCGTTAATTTTTATTGACTGCAACTACCATATAAAGCAAAATACTTCGAAACGTGATTGAAATCATTGGCTATTTAAAATTTTTTTTGGTTAATTTTCTTACATTGATATTACATGCCCTGATGGAAGTGTCACCTTCCTCACAACCAATATCGCCAGGTAATCCATTTACACACTGACGTGTCTGCCGTTGTGTACCTCTACCACATGATAAACTGCAGCTGGACCAAGTTGACCAATCGCCCCAGAAAGCACAATTCTGAGAGATAATGAAATCGAAAAATTACGACTTAAGCAAAGCGCATGTTTTTACATAAGCCATTACAGTACTCAGTTCGTATTATTTCAGAACTTACGCCTCTTGTGCAAGCGATTGACACTGAAGAATCTCCTTCACATCCTCTCTGACCTTCCTCTCCGTTGAGACAGATTCTGCTGCGGGAAGTAACTCCCCTGCCGCAGGTGACAGTGCATTCAGACCATAGAGTCCAGTCGTCCCAAATAGGACAAGACTAATTGGTATAAAAAAAATACACATAGTAGTCACAGATACCAAAAAATATGTCTCCATAAAATGTGAAATGTACTGTTAAAAATGAATATTAAAAATAAGATGTTAATATACTTTAGGATTTATCAACAAGTTTGCCTATTGCAGTTTGCTTAAAAATATATCTTACATCAGTGTTGCAGTCACCAAAATCTTGGGCATCTCCACTACAAGATAATCCACTCAGAGAGACATCTTGACATGAACGAGATCTGTACCTGGTGCCGCCACCACAAGTAGCAGTACAATCTCCCCATTGTCCCCAGCCAGCCCATGAAGGGCATACCTAATAAAATTTTTAAATGTTTGAAAAGGAATAATTTTAACAGCTATTTGCAGATATAGTGATTTTTGGACAAAATTAGGTCATAATATCTTGGTAATGATTACAGTGTGATACGCAAAATATACATACCTGATCGTTACATGTTTGAATTCCAGAGTCTGCGCCAAATTCACAACCATTGTCTCCAATTTCTCCATTTAAGCAAATTCGTGATCTACTCTGGGCACCTCCTCCACACGGTACATTGCACCGAGTCCAAGATAGCCAGAGTGACCAGGAAGGACAGGTCTATGTAGCGAAGACAATATATAAATAAGTAGTCACGTAATCATTTACACCATTCACATTCTAGTATTTTTATTAATGGCAGACAATTAAATTATCTACAACAACCGCAGAAAAATAATTTCAACTGTAGATAGAAGGACCAACTCCTGGCAAAATCTGATGTTGAACAGTCATGTATTGTTAAATTACATTACATTATAAGCCTATTGTCTAACGTTTATGTCACGCACCTGTCCATTGCAGTATTCCTCTCCAATGCTCGCTCCTCTGCATCCGCGGTCTCCTAATTGGCCATTGATGCAAATACGATCACGCGTACGTTTTCCGCCGCTGCATGACTGAGAACATGCTGACCAGTCCGTCCATTGCGACCATTCCGAACATGCCTAAGATATGAACGGTCAAGTTTGTCTCATTTACAATAGCGGTACCACGGAAGGCTGCGAAATCTTAGAAATGTTTTGAAAAAAAAGAATGTAAAATAACCTGGTTGTTGCAAGTCGCCTCTTCTCGTGTATTTCCTGTGCATTCGCCATCTCCTACTTCTCCATTTATGCAGTTTCGGTGGCGCGTAGTTATTCCTCCGCCACATACTTCACTACAACCGGCCCACGGACTATACTCCGAAAAGAATGGACAAACCTGTACATTATATTTCGATTTTAAATCAATACCTTTTACATAAGCGAGGTTTTCGGACAATTTTGACAAACACAAAGAGGGACCAGATTCAAAAAATAAAAAACAAAGTCTGTCAATATCTTATAAACTCCACAAGTATCAAACAGAAGTCTTACTCCGGCAACGCAGGATACTGTTTGCTCATCCAAACCTTCGCAACCAGATTCACCAACGTCACCATTAATGCACCTCCTAAAGTGTGTCCTGAAGCCATTTCCACAACTAACAGAACAACCGGACCATGATCCCCAGCCACTCCAGTAAGGACATTCCTACAAAATGAAACTCTGTGGTTATATGTTGAATAATAAAATATTAAGTAATAAGGAATAAAAGACATTTCAACTGGAATATTACATTTCTGTGTATTTACAGGTTAAATTTCGTAGCAGCAAGATACATACATTGCTATTGCATGAGCGTGATTGGAAAGGATCACCTTCGTGGCAACCAATATCACCAGAAATGCCGTTGATACATCTTCTCTCTCTAGTGCTACTTCCACCTCCACAAGTAACACCGCAAGGTGTCCAAGTAGTCCAACCGTCCCAGATTGGACATGGCTACAAGAGCAAGAAATAGTTAAATTTGTGATGAGGAGTATTTAACTATTTATATTATGTGGAATTGTGGATGTAGATCTAGATATCGTTGATACTTTGATAGCTCATCTGCAATTACCTGACGATTGCAGTCCCTACTTTCACCTTCAGGACCCAAGCAATCTCCTTGACCTACAAATCCGAGGGAACATTCCCTTACTCTGCGTCGAGATCCTCCCCCACAAGTTGCTGAACACACTGTCCAAGGAGTCCAAGGTTCCCAGAAAGCACAGGACTAAAAACATAGTCAAATTTATAAGCAATCCATCAAAATTACAACAGGTTCGAAAATAACTTATTTCAATTACTCACCCTGCCATCGCAAACTTCTGTTTGGAATCTAACGCCAAGACATCCTCTTTGTCCAAAGCGTCCATTAATGCATATCCGCGACTGCGTGCGCACTCCACTACCACATGTTGCATTGCAACTTGACCACGAACCCCAGTGAGACCAGAATGGACAAGCCTATTGTGAAACAACAATTGCTTAAAGAATGAGAAAATATAGCTTCTTCTAACTTAACTAAATAAACTTTAACTTTTAACCGAAAATTCTTTTGTTTTTCCGAAATTACCTGTGCTTCACACGATTCTTGCTCCAGAGAGCGACCTTCACATCCACCTTCATCTACTGAGCATGTTCGACTTCTTGCACGCACTCCACCGTTACATGTTACACTGCACGCTCCCCAATTACTCCATAAAGACCAAGTAGCACACTCCTATGATAAAAAGTGATACTCTTTGTCAATAACTGTCCATAACTAGTTTTTGTTAAGTATCAACAACAAATGGAGCAAATGGATAACATAAAACTATCTAAAAGTTCTTGAAAGATAGCTGTGTCTTTCAATTGGCTTGTATGGTTACAAAATAATTCACCTCTTCATTGCAAGGTCTGGTTTCCGATTCTTCACCTTCGCATCCTCTTTCTCCTGCTTCTCCGTTTATGCAGGTTCTGAAGTGTACTCGAGATCCACCTCCGCAATCGGCTGAACAAGGACCGAAATCGTTCCAAGCAGTCCAATATGGACAAGCCTAAAAAGTATGTGCATTCAAATATCTCATGTTCTTATCACTTGCTTGTTGTTACTCCTCCAAATTACTTGTTCATTGCACGGTTCCTCATTAAATATTGGTCCGCTGCACGAACCAGATGTGCAAGTTCGCTCCTGTCTTCTGATTCCACCACCACAGGTAGCACTGCAACTGCTCCATGGAGCCCAGTCAGATAACACCGGGCAAGGCTATAACACATTTTGTAAAGATTTTTAGGTTGAGTCGCTTATATTTGCTCTTCAATGTTTTACGCATACGGCAAGCCTCAAAGATTACAGATTGCTTCAAGATTTAAAAATTATAAAAAACACAAGACTTACCTCAGGGAAGCATTCATCAACTTGTGATTCTGGTCCTTCGCAGCCTTCGTCACCGGGTTGCCCATTAATGCATATACGACTTCGATTGTAAAAACCAACGTTACAAGAAACACTACATCTACCCCACGAACCCCAATGACTGTAGTAAGCACAGTTCTAGAAAAAAGAACCATGGTCAAAATCAATAACCCCTTTCGATAAATGCATCTTGAAAGCTGGATTAATTTTACCTGATCCATATAGTATTAAAACAACACGAAAAAAGGCAAATTTTAGACTAACTTACTCCTTCTACACAAGCATTTTCTTCCTCAGAAACGCCAACGCAGCCTCCATTTGGTTCAGAGCAGAACCTAACTCTTGTTCGTGTGCCAAGACCGCATGATATTGAACACGATGACCATGGAGCCCACGGACCATATTGCGGGCAAACCTACACAGAAAACGTTAAGCGAAATGCCTAAACTCGTTGTTCCGGCCTATATCTCTGACTTACAAGACGATTTCATACCTCACTATTGCATTGTCGTATCTCAGCCTTTGGTCCGCGGCATCCCAGTACACCTTGAATACCCCGCTCGCATGTTCTTGATCTCCTTTGGTTACCTCCGCCGCAAGTTCTACTACAACCAGTCCAGCTGGTCCATGCAGACCATGAAGGACAGACCTGTTTGTTTATGAAGTACAGTAACATGAAACATAATAATGTATTCAAAGCAATACAAGAAATCCCTTCAGATTAAAATCACCAACCTGTGTGTTACAACGAATGATGTCAATATCGTCACCAGGGCAACCATCTTCGCCAGGTATTCCATCGATACAAGTTCGATTTCTCGATTGAGTTCCACTTGTTCCGCAAGATGCCGAACATTGAGTGTAAGGTGACCATTCGGACCATCTAGGACAAGGCTGTAAAAGCAAGTATACTTTTTTAAAAGTTATTTAAATAAACAACAAACTGTTAATTAGAACCCAATACTGACCCGACGATTGCAAGGGGACTCTTCATCGAGGTGTCCAACGCAAGCACCGAACACAGAACATGTTCGTGAACGAGTTCTAAGACCGCCACCACATGTTGCACTACAGACCGACCAGGGTACCCAAGGACCGATCTCAGGGCATGGCTTTGATAAAAAAAAAGCAAAGTTAGCTTGCTTGTTACTATTTTTAACGTTTATTGTGCATAAAATGTTTTATACAAAGCAATAGGAAACCCGTTTTACATAGGCTTGAAGTTGCTTAAAAATAACCGTTTTTGAGTACAATGTGTTTACACTGTATTTGCATAATGCATTTGTTTTTAAACTAACTTATAACAAGAATGTGGATATAAATATGACATTTTAACTTGAATTTGAATACGCTTTCGATTTAACAACTCCTGTATTTACTGATTCATTGCAGCTTCGTTCTTCTCGGTCAGATCCATTGCAACCTTCTTGTCCAGGTCGTCCATTGACACAAACTCGGGTATGTCTTTGATATCCACCGCCACACGTTCTACTGCAAGAGGTCCATGGAGTCCAATCTTGCCAGAACGGGCATTCCTACATAAAAGTAAACCAAAGCACGATAAACCGAATTCATTGGAGAATATCTACATCACAATAGATTTAATATTTGAACAATGGAAATTACGTAAAAAATATATATGTTTGCAAAATTACCTGATCCGTACATCTGACCCTTTCGGTATTCCTGCCAGTGCAACCTGACTGACCTTCTACACCATTAACACAATTACGGAAACGCTCGCGTTCACCGCCACCACAAGAAAGACTGCAAGAGGACCAGGTAGTCCATGACGACCACGAAGGGCATGCCTGAGAATATATTATAATAAGAAGTAATCCAAAATTAAAAGGTAGATACATGAAAAAGTTAAGTATATACTATATATACCTGTCCTTGGCAGTATTCTTGTACGGTAACTGGTCCGTTACAACCGATATCATTCGGTTCGCCGTTGAAGCAAGTTCTTGAATGAGATCGAAGACCACCACCACAGCTTGCACTGCACTCTGTCCAGTTGCCCCAGGATGACCAACTTGGACACGGCTACATTACGGACAAACAAAAGTTTACAATCTGGACAAAAATCGTTAAAACGCTAAATGGATGTTTCTAGTTTGCATTTCAAACTATACCCACCCGCACTTGACAGGGCCTAGTTTCCGTTGTTCTTCCTTCACATCCATCACCGCCAGCTTGGCCGTTGATGCAGCGACGGGTTATTGTCTGAGTGCCTCCATCGCATGAACGAGAGCAAGAACTGAAGTCAGACCATTCAGACCAGAATGCACAATTCTGGACGAATTGAAGTCGTAGAAGTGTTCAATACATTAATGGAATATTGCCGTCAAATCAAAGTTGTAGGCGAAATTATTAAAAAAAATGAAATAATATGATTATGATTACTTACTCCTGCGGTACAGTCTTCTGATTCAGTGCTCGATCCTTCACAATCGTTATTGTCACCATTGACGCAAGTCCTGCTACGAGATCTGCCGCCACGTCCACAAGTGACGCTGCAAGTCGACCAGTTTTCCCATTCGCTCCAGTATGTGCATAACTAAATCGTACACCTTGATGCTAAAGTTGTCTTTCAGCAGAATAAGTTTACTATGAAATTATCTACTGTGTATAAACAAACGATGGAAAAAGGTGTATAAAAAGCATGATATCAGTTGATAAATCTGAATGAGTGCTTTCTTAAATTCACGACGGTTATTTATCAGAGCAAAAGTTGAAAAGTATCAGGTGTTTTCCAAAACTTACAAATGAGTTGCAAGATTCTTGTTCGGCTGGTACACCATCACAACCATCTTGACCAGGATGTCCATATGAACAGGTTCGTTCTCGTCTACGTGTTCCGCCACCGCAAGGTGCAGTGCATGGAAGCCATTGACTCCAGTCATCCCAGAATGGGCATATCTTCAGAATAGTTTTACCAATAAACTTATTATCAAAAGAGAAAAACGGAAACAAAACTATTCAGATAAATTTTGTTATTTGAAAAAGTTTCCCACCTGATCGTTACAGCCCCTAGATATGACAGGGTCTCCTATACAGCTTGGACTGTCACCTTCGCCGACACATATACGTCTTCTGTTAGTGACGCCACCTCCGCATGTGAGAGAACAGTCTGACCAAGCTCCCCATGTTGACCAAGCATCGCATACCTTTCAGTAAAGTTTATAGTTGATGTCAATGTGCATTTCGATATTATTTGACTCTTACCGAATCGATTATAGTACAACACCTGCGAGTTGCAGAAATCATCTTGCTCTGTTTCTCCTGCGCATCCGATAACACCTGGAAATCCGTTGACACAAGACCGGGACCTTTGACGAATTCCTCCACCACAAATGACTGAACACTGATTCCAAGAACTCCAGGCACTCCAAGATGGGCAGACCTATAAATGCAATATATCGTTAAAATTTAATCACACTCGAGTGAAGATGGACAAGACATTTCCATAATGGTACATAAATTACTTGGTTGTTGCAGGTATCGACTTCTGACGCATCTCCTGAACAAGGGAAAAGTTCGTCATTGACGCAAACACGATCCCTTGTTCGAACACCGCTATTGCATGTTTCTGAGCAACTCGTCCAAGGTGACCAGTCACTCCAGTATGCACAAAACTGCGGATATCACAACAAAATAACTCTTGTAAAACTTTTTTGGTTAGATCAAACAAACTTTTTCTGTGGATCTATTTCGAGACTACAAGAAAAGATTTGCGACTCCCATTGAAAAATACTGCATTTATAATCATATGTCAATAATTCATGTTAAAACATACGCCTCTGATGCAATCTTCAGAAAAGCTTGCCGGTCCTTCACATCCTGGTTGTCCAATTATCCCATTGGTGCAGATTCTACCTCTGTTACGAGTACCACGGCCACAACTTTCGCTGCATTGACCCCACGTTCCCCATTCCGACCAAGTGGGACAATTCTGTTGTAAATATATCAATGTATTAGGATCAGAAAAAAATATTGAACGATTGTAAATCATACTGTGCACAATCAATAAGGAACTAAATCATTACAACATACATCTGTTGCACAATTTCTTCTTTCTTCACGTTCCCCGTCGCATCCAAAACCAACCTCTGAAACACATTCTCGTGTCCTTGTGGAATACCCTCCACCACAACTGTGTGAACAAGTTGACCACTCTCCGAAGTCAGTCCACGATGGGCAAAGCTGTAAGTAAGTTTATGGTTTCACAACTAAGAATATATTTATCATACAGTCAATAATTTGTTTAGATTAAATCTCCTTAATACAAAAATAATTTATATTACCTCTGTTGAGCAGGTCTCAGTATTAGAAGAAGGATCTTCGCATCCAAAATCTCCAACATCTCCATTGATGCAAGTTCTTCTGCGAGTGCGCAATCCAGCACCGCAACTTAAGCTGCAAGCTCCCCAACTACTCCAGTCCGAATAATATGGACAAGCCTGCATTTTTTCATTGTGCACTTTTATAATACAAGCAGTGCCACTATGATTTATAGTAAATTCTGCGTTTAAATCGTTCAACTAAAACTAATTGTTTATAATTCATCCAGAATAAACGTCTTATTACTTCAGGATTACAGTATTCTTCTTCCTCAGGCGTTCCAAGACATCCCTCATCTCCAGGTTCACCGTTAATGCAAAGCCGAGATCTAGATTGAACGCCTCCGTTGCATGGAGCGCTGCATTCGCCCCAAAGAGTCCAGAAAGACCAGAACGGGCATTCCTGAATATCATACATATGTATCATGCTGCTACCGAAATTGCACCATTGCAAACAATCGATAAATATAAATTTTACGTGGTGTGTAAATTCCTTACCAACAGAATACATCTTTCAACTTCTCTATTATCTCCAGGACATCCTGGAGATCCAGCAACTCCGTTAGTGCAGCGCCTCCAGCGGCTCCTTGTGGCATTTCCACCGCAAGATGCACTGCAGCTGGTCCAGACAGTCCAGTCGGTCCAGAAGGCGCATCTCTGTGAAAAATCAATGGACATCTTTTCTGAAACTTTACATTCAAATGAAATTTAAGCTGAAATATTAGTTACTTTAACGTTACGATAGACGTGAATTTGTCCGATAATAATCTAAATTTTCCACCAATATCTTTAACCAAACTTAAAATTTATAAACTCGTTCAAAAAAACACAAAAATCCAATTTTGGTTAATCTTCATTAAGTTTAAACAGTTATCTTTACGGAAAGACCTCGAGTTGCAAACAAGTGATGTAGAGAACAGAGAAAAGTGTTCAACGTAACGATGAGCACTTGAACGTTTATTCAAGTACGCACAAGTTCAAAGTCAAGATAATACAACATGAAAATAAAAAAGACGCCACACTTACTCCTCTAACGCAGTCTTCTGCTTCACTCACTGCACCGTTACAGCCATCTTGTCCGACGGTGCCATCCAAGCAATTTCGAACGTGAGTTCGTCTGCCTTTGCCACATGACACAGAGCATTGAGACCATGGTGTCCAGTCATCGAATCTTGGGCACACCTATTTCGGTACATACATTTTTTAATACATACGATTGAACAGAAAATTTTACCTTTAACTTTTATTGACTTTTTATTTGCATTGTTACCTGAGTATTGCATTCAATTGTATCCTGAAGGCTTTCAGCGCATCCCGCCTGTCCAGCGTAACCACCGATACATTCTCTAGTTCGTCTTGCAAGTCCAGTACCACATGAGGCGCTACAGGCCGAAAATTCAGTCCATGGATCCAAGATTGGACAATCCTGTATAAATAAAATAGTTAGCAAAATAGTTAAAATTAAACTTTACTATAGTAAAATTAAAATTAACATGAGAAAAGAAGGTTTTAAAAATAAACACAACACTTTCGTGTAAAGTGAGTTTTATATTATGCAGTAGTTTGTACAGTAGTTATGAAGTTAATATTATGAAATATAGCATTTTATTATTGTAATAATAAATACAAAAAGAGAAATTAACGGAACAAAAGAAAACGTTGTTGACGTAAAGTTTCTGACAAATATAACATATTAGATAAAAACCAAAGGAAGCGATAATTTTATCCACACAATGATACTGACTTCAATATTGCAGAAGACATCCTCAACACCTGACCCTTCACATCCACTCTCGCCGGCATTTCCATTTACACAAAGCCGTGCTCGCATGCGAGAACCGCCGCCACATGTCACGGTGCATGCTCCGAATTCACTCCACGGCGACCAATATGGGCATGCCTAAAATAGATTCGACTGACTTCATTAACAACGTAATCTAAATTTGGCTATAAACGCACTATTCCTAATTATACAACATTGGCATCAACTGATAAGCGATATAACAGACAACTGGACTCACATCCGCTCCACAAAATTCTTCCTCTTCTGCCGATCCAACACATCCGATTTCATTTTGTTCTCCGTCGATGCAAATTCTGGAGTGAGAACGAGTTCCTCCACCACATGTCGAACTACATGGCGTCCACTGGCTCCATGCAGACCAAGATGGGCATGGCTGTTAATGACATGAAAATTAATCAACTGCTTGATCACAATTACATGTAAAGCGAAAAGCTGCTCAGAAAACTGTAAGCTTATACTTTTATGCTAGTGTTTTAAACAGGTATACCGAAACCTAAAATTGATTAATAAATTCTATTCAGGGTTTTCAACTTTTACTTTGTATTAGATAAAATTAAGAGTTACAAAATGATGTAGACCTCGTTACTGCATGTCCTGGACTCAGTGGCTTCGCCAGGACAGTCTCGTGAGCCAGGCGAGCCGTTAACGCATCTTCTCACTCGTGATTGTTCACCACCAGAGCAGGTTTTGCTGCATTCTCCCCACTGTGACCACTCATCCCAGAAAGAGCAATCCTTTCAATAACAAGCGCAGGATATTGTACAACAGTTAATATATTTACCACTAAATTATCCGATTAGGAAGAAATTGAATGATTTACAACCTAATAAAAAAGAGAATTAAATACCCCTTGGACGCAAGTCTGCCGATCTTGAGAAGGTCCCTCGCATTGATTACGGATTCCTGATAATCCACCAAAGCATGTGCGAATTCGGTTTCGGTCACCCACACCGCAGGATGAACTGCACACCGTCCACGTTCCCCAAGTGGTCCACGTTGCACAGGTCTGCGTAATACTCATAACTTAATACTAATTCCAGTAACAGGAGCAAGTTAGAAAGGTTCAATACGAACATGGTTATTGCACTGTTGGGCTTGGTCGATATTTCCAACACATTCAAGTCGGAATCCTGCCACGGCGTGATCACATATTCTTCTTCTGTTTCTAATACCTCCACCACAAGATCGTGAACAATCAGCCCAGTTAAGCCAAGATGACCAGGACGGACAAGCCTTAATCATATTAAGTCATGAATATGCATTAAACGTTTTAATGCTGTAGGTCTATACCGTGTTTCTTCAAAAATAAGAAAGGGCTTATATTATATTTCGCTTAAAAATATGACACTAGGGCTTGTTTTAGGGGATGTCTTTCATTTTCATTTATTAAAAACAAAGTTGAGAATTATGTTTATTCAAAAATGAACATATCATCGTCCTCTGTAATGTCTTGGATGTCACTAGATTCCAAAGTTACAACGAAGTTTTTATTTTATTGTATTTCCTGCCGAATTTTGGCACCTACTCTTTCGTTTTGAGCAATAAAGGTTCGCGCTATCGACTAGGTCTTATTTTAAAGGTAGGGCTTATATTAAAATCCTTCTCGAAACTCAGGCTAGGTCTTATTTTCGGAGAAACACGGTATATAAAAGCATGTGAATTTATTATAATACTGCAAACACTTGCATTTATTTATGTAACTTGTAACTTCTGGTATTTCAAAAACTAATTATTGTTCCTATACTCTGTTTTGTGTAAATACTTTGAGATGTTAAACGAGATGTTAAATGTTAAAGTTTTGGAAACAGAAAACGCAAAGCCGAAACTAGAAATACAGCAATTCAATAATGGCGGAGCTCTTTGTAAGATATCTGCATGAGCAGAAACTTAATGAAACTTACAAATTGGTTACAGACGGTTGTATCTTCCAAATCCTGGCCACAGGCATTGTTGTCTTGGCCATCTGGAATATTCAAACAGAATCTTCTTCTATTCCTTAAACCTCCACCACATGGCAGCGAACAAAGACTCCATGGACTCCAAGACGATACAAATGGGCAAGCCTGAAAAATATTTGAGCGACTGTTTGAATTTTCAAAGCTTTTGAAATAATGAGGAATGAAATGACGGATAGTAAGTATTATTAAACCCAAAACACTTTTCAAGGCCAATTCTTACGAGGGCATTGCAAAAATCTTGTTCGAAAGATACTCCTTGGCATCGACCCTGGCCCAACTCTCCATTATCACAGCGGCGGCTTCGAACACGTAACCCCCCACCACACGATTGTGAGCAGGTACTCCAGGAACTCCATTCCGCAAATCTTGGGCATGGCTGCAACAAAAGGATGAAAAAGCTTAAAAAAAGTTTTTATAATAACCTCAGACATAGCACTTGGATTTGGTAGGCAAAACCTTGGGTTGGCATTAGTTAACTAAACAAATCTCTAAACGGGCTACTCACTCCGCCACCACAGGTTTCGCTTTGTTCATTTTCATCATCGCATCCATCATCGCCATCTATTCCATTCACACAATAGCGCAGGCGACGTCGAAGACCTTCCTCGTCGCAGGAAGTCGAACAAGAAGACCATTCTCCCCATTCCGAATAGAACGGGCAGTTCTGTGACAAGTTGTAGCCAAAACAGAATTAATAAATAATTTTAATTCCATGTCTAACGTCAACCAAACATTCAGAAAACTAGACTGAAAGCAACTTAATTATCTTTTGGCAAAGAAATTTTGTTAAAAAATAATTAGAAAAACGAAAAATGTTTATGTCAAGTAAAAATCACGTATTTCATAAATATAGTTTAAGAACACTTACTCCACGGATGCAGGAGATCACTTGATTCATGAATTGAGGATCGCAAGCACCAGGGATGCTACACGAGCGACTTCTACTCCGTGTGCCTCTGCCACAAGATACAGTGCATTGCGTGAATCGTGACCATTCACCCCAGGTCGGACATTCCTGTGTATAATTTAAATGTATGGCAAAATGTATTTGTATAAGACAAAAAATTATACCAAACGTACTAACAAGTAGGCTTAACAAGCTGAATTGATCCATAGTTTTGTTAAGTTATCCATCGGTTGATAGCAAACTGTCAATGGGTTTTTATGTCTAGTCGCGTTCGAGCGTTGAGCAGATACTTAGATCATGTGTATTTTCTTTTTAAATGTATCAAAAATATCATACGGGAGTTTGACAGTCCCTTGTCTCTTCATAATCTCCATTACATCCTGCAAGTCCAATTGTTCCTCCTTGGCAGGATCGAGACCGTGAAGAAAATCCTCCACCGCAAGATACCGAACATATTGACCACGTAGCCCATTCCGCCCAGCTGGGACAAGCCTGTGTTGTAATTAGGAGCAAATATTGTAAAAAGTGGATATACATATACGATTGCTATAATTGCATAACAGAAGTGAAACTAAAATGTAAAAGCATTAGTTTATTCTTAAAACGTGAAAAAATTTTCAGATGCTTCAGTATGTGTGATAATATCTAAACCATTCTGAATC
The DNA here is from genome assembly GCF_947623445.1 of Clavelina lepadiformis. Classification (NCBI taxonomy): domain Eukaryota; kingdom Metazoa; phylum Chordata; class Ascidiacea; order Aplousobranchia; family Clavelinidae; genus Clavelina; species Clavelina lepadiformis. The sequence goes on along the minus strand of NC_135244.1, from coordinate 9,245,385 downwards.
AACAACACCTAAAGTGCACATTAACAATATTTACGATCACGATAAAACCGGACTTTTCTTACTTCATCGTTGCAAACGACCGATTCTGCTTGTGATCCTTCGCATCCAGGATCTCCAGCATCTCCATTGAGGCAAACTCGGGTTCTTAACCGTACTCCTCCATCACAAGTGGCGCTGCAGCGTCTGAAAGCATTCCAATTGCTCCACAAAGCACAGCTCTGTTTAAGTATTTTCAAACAGAGTATTTTAGTCAACAATACAGAGTATTTTAGGTACATCAACTGTATTGCTTTAACAAACGCGAGCTGTAACTCTGGTCAGTTTCAAATAGTCATTCCTCTATTACTTTTTCTCATTTTTTTGAGCTTCCTTAAAATTATACTTATAAAGAAAGATAACTAGTTCTTGACTGTAAATAACATTCGTGCAGGTTTCAATTTTACATTAAAATAAGAATTCTACTTTTTCTATTTTACAGATTGAATATTTGAAGTTATTCACCGGAGAGCCACAAGCTCTGTATTCGGACGATGAACCAAAACAACCATCTGAAGGCTCATCATTCAAAAGACAGGTTCTACCTCGAGTTTGAGTTCCACCTCCGCAACTTTGAGAGCAACTTGTCCATTCATTCCATGATGACCAAGATGGACATGCCTGTATTTTTAAGAATGAGGGCTAAGTACAAGCAAAAACATCTTTGCAAGCAAGCTAAGGTGTTGCAAAATTACTCCAGCACTGCAGGGTTCTGTTTCCAGCAATTCTCCATCATCACATCCATCTTCACCGAAGAGTCCGTACAAGCAGCGTCGTACATGGGATCGACTACCAACGCCACAAGTGACGCTACAACCGGTCCAACCACTCCAGTCCGAGAATATTGGGCATGGCTTAAGAGTAACAGAGAAATTGACAAAGCAACCAGTCACACTTGTACATTAAAAATTTGTTGTAGTTGTTTACCTCAACGTTGCAAACATCTGTTTCAGAAACAGACCCTCTGCATCCGACATCACCCGGTTCACCATTTATACAGGTTCGTGTGTGTGTTCTTTCACCTGTTCCACATGATCGACTGCATTCGCTCCATTGGGTCCAGTTGTCCCAGAATGGACAAGACTGAAAAAATGATTCATAATTTTTATACGATAGGTACTACTTGTTTAATTGTATTGAACTTGATATATAACATGATTGCACTTTAGACTAAAGGCCTATATACAATGAATCATATTGATAGGATCTGTGCTTAAAAGAACTAGGTCAAAAGTTTTAAATTCATTGCTTATCTTACCTGTAAAGCGCACTCAACAGTCTGGACATAATCACCGGTGCAGCCTTCATCACCGCGGGCACCGTTGTTGCAATTACGAGTTCGATGTTGTCGGCCTCCTCCACAATTTCTATCACATGGAGTCCAGGTACCCCATTCTGCCCAGGTCGCGCATAACTACAACACACATTTCTTGCTCATACCATACTTGGGGTGTTAACAATCTACACTAGCAGATACACAGAAAAACTTCTTCCCGTACAGAAATAGGTTAAACAAGCATTTTCCAATCTGGCATTGTATTTTGTAAACACTTTTTACTGTTTAAATGGTTCAGCACCAACACTCATTTGTGTTTCTCTGAGAATTTCGTTAAGATTCTGACAGTCTTTAATGCTATTTTTTGTATGCAAAAATATTTTTTACCTCTTCCAAGCAGGAACCGCTTTCAATTGTTTCTCCGACGCAACTTCCCTCACCAATTTCTCCGTACAGGCAAGTTCTCTGGTGAGTTCTACTTCCAGTGCCACATGTTTCCGAACAAGAAGACCACTGTCCCCATCTTGACCAGGTAGGGCAGCGCTGGAAATAAGTCGAAAAAAGGTTAAACTCGAAGCCAAAAAAATACGAGCCTCACACCTTTAAACAAATAACCGCTTACCTGTTCATTACAAATTTCTTCACGGCGTCCCTCGCCATCGCAAGCTGGTGGTTGATCGGGAGATCTTTGACAAGTTCTTTCAAAAACTCGAATACCTCCTCCACAACTTGCACTGCAAGGTGTTGTTTCGGACCAGGTAGTCCAAGAAGGACAGTCCTGTGGGCAACCAAACAAGAAGATAACTTCAAGAAGTTTACGAATCAATCAGAAATATCTTTTTAAGAAATACTTTATATATTTTTGATTTTAAAGGCATTGTCAGCTTATTATTCCAGGGAAATACAAAAAAACGTAAGACGTTTTTACTTACATCAGCATTACAGCTGCCTGCATTAACAGTTAAACCTTCGCAGCCTTCATCACCAATATCGCCGTTAACACAAAAGCGGGTACGAGTTCGTGAACCACCGTCACAAGATTCAGAACATGATGACCACAAACCCCAATCCGACCAGTATGGACAGACCTGTTGCGATAAATGATAGTTGAAAGTTATGCAAAATCCAACTATCTCTTATTAATTTTAAAAACACATTGAACTTGAAAATTGTTATTTCAAAAATAGTTTGAGCTGTTATAACGCACAAGAAATTGTTTCAGATTATTGTATCATGTAAATACTCACTGAACCAAAGCATGTCCCTTCTTCGACAGCTGGCCCTTTGCATTCGGTACTTGGTTGTCCGTTTAGCGTGCAAACCCTAGCACGGCTCTGCCTTCCCAGACCACAAGTAACTGAGCAAGTTGACCACTGCGACCATTCACTGTATGCTGCACATTCCTGGAAAATTTACATCATTAAGTGAAATTCTGTTGCGAAAAAATTTTTCATAAGTATAGAGTCAACACAGATGAAAAAGCAGTTACAGATCAAAATAATAAGAAAAATATTGATCCGATAGATAATTTTAATATTTCAGTACCTCTCCCACACAGGAGATTGTATCATCTGGTAAGCCAAGACATCCCTCATCACCGGGATATCCTCCTACGCAAGTCCTGTTCCTAATTTGATGCCCGGCACCGCATGCAGTACTACACTCACTGTATGGACTCCACAAACTCCATGTAGGACAATCCTAATGAAGTCGCAATAACACAAAAATATCTTAAATTTTTATTAAAAGAGTGTAGAAAGCAACCCTGGATCAACACTTCAAACAGCGGTCAGTATAAAGGAAATTAACGACCACAGGGTCAGTGAGCTACACTACAAGCTAAATAAAAAAAATGAAATCAACCAGAATCGGTTTGCACAGTTGAAACAGAAATATATTTCATCTATATATACTTATAGGCATAATCAGTCTGTCGGAATAAATAAAATAACATAAAAACACGATCATAACCGAAGATATAAAAATTAAAATTGATAAACCAACAAAATAAAACTATAAATAAATAAAATAAACTACACTATTCTCCGTTGGTTAACTAAAAAGCTGTGTCCTGCTCGAAGAAAGGTGGTGAATAAGTCGCGGTAAAATTATTTTATTGATACTAAGGCTCGCTTGAGTAAGGCTTAGCATAATAATCAAATGCATTAACCTTCGGTTCTTCAACAAAAGCAACTTTAAAACACTGAGCAATATCGGGTTTATTTTTCATGCAAGCTTCATATACCATGGCGGAGTATTTCACTATGGCCATTTGTCATTATTGCTATCGATAGTAACCAATTTAAATTTATTCCATACAGCTCTATGGCTAGTCCATCTTTTGGAGAAACTATTCATAGTTTGGCCGACGTATTGAGCAGGGAATGTACAATAGGTGGCCACATAAATACCAAAATGTTTGCAATCAAGGTTCTGTTTGAGTTTAATCGTGGTCTTGTTATCAGTAACGATTTTGTTTCAAACGGACACCACGCTTGCTATGTATACCACACAGCAATGTTCCCTCTAAGCTGCGCGCGTGAGCAACTGCGCACGGCTGACACGGTCTCTGCGCACAAGAAAAAATTCACAAACCTGAATTGAAAATAAAATAAACACATAATAATGGCCACAGTGAGCAAGTCCCCAGATCGCACATTTATTGTACGATCCTGGCCGGCCGGTAGTAGAACCGGTGTCTTTGAGTGTCAGCGTTCGTTAAATGGTAAGGATGTTACCTAATCAGAATTTCTAAAATAGTTTTGTAGTCATGCTTCCAAGTACAGCCCATTTTTTTACATTTTCTCATTAAAACAAACTCCAGTGTAATTACCTGAAGATTACATGGTATGATAACGATGTCATCATCACCGCATTCAGATAAGCCCTCTAGGCCATTAATGCACGTCCTGTTACGACTTCGAACACCTCCAGAGCATGAAATGCTACACGACGTCCAAGAAGACCAACTTGACCAAAACGGACAAGCCTATATAAACGGTTTACAAAAAATGCATTAAAATAACGCGTTACAAATTGCAATGTTCATTCTATAGCAAATGGTATTTTTAGTAGCTGAATGCAAAATTTGTCTTAAACCTTATCTATTTGATATTTTAAAAGCTTCGTTTACTCGGTTACAATCATTTGCATCTCTAAATTAATTTTGATAAGATAATAGCCTTATCTGCTTTTGTGAAAACCCATCAGTGAGAACCAGTGCCTTATGGGCAAGCCAACCCTGCCAACACTGAATGTAAATATTCTTTGACATTTGACAAAAATTTAACAAAAGAAAAAATAACAAAACTGGTTATTGTCACAATTAATTATACATTTCGAGTCCAACATAAATAGAGAAATAAAGTTACCCTCAATGTGCATGCGTCAAATTCTCTATTGTTTCCATGGCAACCGATATCGCCAACATTCCCATTGTTGCAGGATCGAATACGAGTTCTTGTTGCACCTCCCCCACAACTTGCACTGCATGCACCCCAGTTACCCCATTGGGTCCATGTTGGACAAGGCTGAAAGTTACAAAAACAAAACAAACAATAAATATACCCCAATGTCATTGCTACAGCGTGAAACATACACCTCATTTTAAAATAGTTTATTGCAAAGCCAATAGGAAACTATTTGTCTTTGACTTACATCAAAGTTGCATTCCTCGGTGATGGACACTTCACCGATACAACCAGGTTGACCAACAAAACCATTTTGACATGAGCGCCTTTGCCGTCTTATTCCAGTTCCGCAAGAAGCACTGCAGTCAGTCCAAGAAGACCATGACGTAAACATTGGGCAAACCTTTAAAGAACGCAGAAAAAATTGCTAACGATATGAACAATATTATACTATTATCTATTTTCTTTTCAGCGGTGGTATGAATATGATAAGCATTGTAAAGTGCTTTTACATTGTAAAAACTACTTGATACTTACATCTGTATTGCAAATTATCGATTCTTCTGATGAGCCCAAGCAACCGTCATCTACACCTGCTTCTCCGTTGAAGCACTCTCTTGACCTTATACTGATGCCTACACCACAAGTTGCTGAGCAATCATTATATGGTGACCATTCACCCCAAGATGGACATTTCTGAAAGCGAAACGGTACAAATTTATGCCTGCTAACATACGCAGCAGTAGGAAGTAAAATATAAACTAGCTCTATATAAAATGCACAAATATATATAACAAACATATAACTCTAATATATAAGGCAAGAATACCAGAAACTTTAACGTCACAATAAACTAGAATGACATTTTAGACAATAATATAATTTAAAGGAAATTTTACAAGTATACAAGATCTAGTTTACATTATAGTCTTACATGCAGGTTGCAGCTACTGCTTTCTCGGTCTGGACCTAGTCCAGAGCAGTCTGCACCATCCGGTCGACAAACTCTTGTTCGAAACACAGTCCCTCCACCACAGCTCACAGAACAAGCGCTATACTCAGACCATGCGCCGTAGTTTGGACATTCCTATAGAAATAAACAGTTATAAAATAGAAATTGGTTACATTACAAACTGAATCAATAAGTATTCATCATATTATCGAGGCCAAGTCCAATTAATAACATTTCATTTCTAATTCAATTTAACTTACCGGCTGCGTGCAAGAAATTGTTTCCGAGTCAGATCCAAAACAGCCACCAAGTCCACTGGGTCCAGTCCTACATACGCGAGTGCGAGTTACACTGCCATCACCACAAGTTACTGAGCATTCATCAAATTGTGACCATGCTGACCATGTTGGACAGGCCTGCAATAAAAGCGAAACTTGAGTTGAACAATGCGCATGAAATGGGTCATTTTACAACGGTTTGAACACTAATAAGCCTTGAAATATTACATTGCAATATTTAGCTGCAGCGCAAAATTTTAAACACATTTCGCTATACTTCGAAATCACAGGTCGCAGTTTCCGTGCTCGGACCGTCGCATCCTGAAACGCCTTCTCTGGCATTTAGACAAATTCGCCGTCTTGTTTGTGATCCAGTACCGCAAGTGACAACGCAGCCAGTCCATTCTCCCCAAGCAGACCACGACGGGCAGGCCTATTAGAAAAAATACAAAATACAGTAAAGCACATATTTACAAAATGAACAAAAATATCGTTTTTTTTTTAACTATTTTAACGTAAGTCATGAAAACATTTCTTTTTCGACGCCATAATTTTTTGGTTTTATTTCTTTTGGTCGTTGAAATATTAAGCAACATTGTGTAAGTTTAAGAAAATTCTTTCTAATGCCATTTGATTACATAAAAGAAAGCTGAACGAGCAATTAAGAAAAGTTTTAGCACCTGTCCGTTGCAATACTCTTCTTGTTCCGGAAGTCCTCTGCAGCCTCCTTGCCCAATCTCACCGCCGAGACAAACCCTGTTCCTAGTTCGTAAACCGCCGTCGCAAGAATTGGTGCAATCACTCCATTGTGTCCACGATGACCAGGATGGACATGTCTGTAGGTGTTCAGACATTAACATAAACCTCACAAAATAGCAATATTTAACAAACATGTTAAGCAAAATGAATGAAAATTCATTAAGGTTGACAATGAAGTAGATGTCCACGTGTAATACTTACGTTTGAGTTGCAAACTTCAAGATTTTCCGATTCTCCGTCACAATCATTTTGCTCGTCATCGCTGTTGAGGCAGATTCTAAATTGTGATCGGAACCCGCCTCCACAAGTGACTGAACATGAGGACCAGCTATTCCATGACGACCAGATAGAACACTCCTGATAAAGGGTTAACGAATTATACTACATTAGTCTTTATCAACACAAAAAACCGTTAGTCCAATACAAACTTTACAAAAATATCTAACGCACCCTTAAGTTACACAGATCTTCTTGAAAAGATGATCCTAAACAATCGTTTGCTTCTTCTTCGTCTCTTAAGCACTGTCTTGTTCTGAGACGTGTGCCAGCTCCACAGGAGAAGCTGCATGCTCCCCACTGAGACCAATCGGTCCAAGAACTGCAAGGCTGTTAAAAAAAACAATAACCATTACATACATTTACTGATATCATGTATGTCAATTTTAACGTGAGGAGAAGTTAATAATTCAACAGTATTTCACTCCCTTCTGTTGAAATGAACCCATTTTTTCATACCACGATTTTCCTTACAACCCACTGAGATAGTACTTTATATTTCACGACCCTCCAACAGATCAAGAAAAAAACACTAACGCAAGCAATGCAGAAGAAACCTTGCAACATAAGAGAATTTGATTCATCATACCCTGATATTGCAAGGCACCAAACGTGTGGCAGCTCCCACGCACCCAGGATCGCCAGCACTTCCTCCAACACACGTCCGAGTTTGTCGAACAGTTCCACCACCGCAACGTTCGCTGCATTCAGGGTCGTCATCAATGGGCGGTTGGGGCCAAGGCGTCCAGGTCGGGCATAAAGTCTAGTTAAAACAAAAAATAATAAAATATATAATTCTGCATCGCAATGCTTTTGAAAGGGTAAGTGACAAAAGATTAGGCTAATATACCCTCAAAACGCAAGTTTCATTTTCAAACCGGGCTCCGATGCATTGAACTGTACCAGGAGGTGTTACAATACATTCACGGGCTCGCGTTCTAAATCCTTGCGAGCATGTAGTGCTGCAAACAGTCCATGAGCTCCAAGATGTCCAATATTCGCACAACTGTAATATAAGTGATAAATCAAAAGTATAGATAAAAGTGTTTTACAATAGATTATAGCAACATGATTCAGTATCGAACAATAACTTACAAAGTCATTACAAGAGTTGGTTTCAAAACTCAATCCTCGACAACCCGGGCCTCCGGCTTGTCCGTATATGCAAGTTCTCATTCTTGTCGTTCTACCGCCTCCACAGGACATCGAACAGTCAGTCCACGGCGTCCAGTCGTCATAGAAGGCGCAAGGCTATTAATTTGTCAATAGGTATATCTTGCTCAGGAAGGTTTATCTTTGTGTGATCTAATTCTTCTTTATCATCAATAACCGCCTTGGCAACATGCAGCTCTTTCACATGCAAGGCGTACAGTGTCGTATTAATTTGAAACGACTTGCTTGAGTTATGCATACGCTAGATGGAAAGAAATCGGTTTTGGGTTAGTAAAGCTGGTTAGTTTGAAGCTTTGTTAAATATCCGCTCAGCTGGTGTGGAGAAGTAAGTAAGTAAATCTGAAAGAATTTTTTTTTATTTTAAAAATTGTTAGTGAGATGGCTAAAGAGAAAAGAACTGTGCATTTCGTGCATCGCCGGTTGGTTAGTCTTCTTCTTCTCCTAACCTCAGTATTGCAGATGCGGCTTTCTGCAGCATCACCTAAACAACTGGCATCATCATCAGCATTGAGACAAGAGCGTCTCCTGCTAGAAGTGCCACCACCACAAGTTTGGGAGCAATCACTCCAAGAGTTCCAAGGTGACCAAATGGGGCAAAACTGTAAAATTCGGCTGTTAATAGTAGACATCTTCGGTTGGGCACCTACAAATTATCGGATTTTCCAACTGTAGCCATTACTGGCTTATTTTGTGTGCGGACCTGTATATTGCACGGCTCGTCTTCTGCTGACAATCCAGGACAACCCGGTTCACCAGGGTTGCCGCCTATACATGTTCGCAATCGTCTTCTAAAACCTCCACCGCATGAAACATCACAGTTTCCCCAATTTGACCAGTTCGACCAAGTGGCACAGACCTGTCAGTTTCAACAAAAGCTTTGAACATAGCGATCTATAATCTGTCGCTATGAATAAATAAAGAAGGAGCATGGTGGATGTTTTGGACGACTTGAGATGAAACTCTAATTTCTATTCTTCCGATCTTCAGTTAATCCTCATGAAATACTTACCTGTGCTTTCCTGCAAAGGTTGTTATACACTAATTATTGAAATAATACGTAATACTGTACCTGAGCGTTGCAGTTGCGTGTTTCTTCAACAGCTCCTATACAACCAATTTGACCGATCGATCCGTACAGACAAGTTCGAGTTCGCATTTGTGAGCCAGTTCCGCATGAAGTTGTGCAATCTGAATAAGTGCTCCACTCGGACCAAGTTGGACAGCGGTTGGTATTGCATACCTATTAACATTATAGACTAATTAAAACACCAGAAATTTACATTGCTTTTGCCATTTGTCTTTCCACTGTACTCATGCAGAAAGCGTTGGACAGAATCATTGTGAAGCGTTTAGTAATTGCAATTAAGTAGTTTACGATATTGGAGGTACTATACTTCTGTTTCAGACGAAGCTCCTTCGCAATTATTAATATTTCTTCCAAATCCCCCCACACATTCTCTTCTTCGAGTTCGAATGTTTTGAGTTCCGCAAGTTCCGGAACAATCGCCCCAACTACTCCAGTCAGCCCAGGATGCTGCATAAAAATAACGCTTGTATTCAACACACTAATACTGATATAGATTACAATGTTTCAATTTGTAAACTTTCTTTTTTGGCGTTTTTTAAAGCAATTTGACTTTTAATAAACAAATTTTTACCTTGTCCGCAAGCAAACAGGGCGATATTATCAACAATGCTTAACAAAGCACCGAACTCGTCGATGAACAAAGCGTTCATTGAGTCGGGGTCACTTGCAATTGCGTTAATTTGATCCTCATCAATTCTATTGGTGACGGCAATAGCGATGACACGAACACCCTGGGCTTTGAGAAGCTGAAAAGAGACAGGATGTATTGTGGTAAAACCATGGGAATTTCTGGTTATTTGAAGTCAAAGTCTGTTAAATCTAAGCGAAATTGGTATATTTTCACACATCGGCGATGACAGCAGAATATACTTTCGATTAGAATTGAATAGCTAATTGGTATAACAATTATTTTGCAAGTTGCGATGCAATGTCTTACCTCAACAGTTACTTCTGGATTATCTTGAGCTCTTCCATCGGTTAAAACGATTGCCAAATCAGGAACGTCTGGGCGATTACCTTCTCCTTCCGAAAACGTAGTTATTGATGCGTACTCAAGAGCCTGGCCTGTTAAGGTTCCTTCACCATTGTAAATTATGTTGCCAATTCTAAAGAGCAAATCACGTGTCGAGGTCGAGTCAAGGAATGTCCATAGAGGAATAACGTCGCGGTTGTAGCGCAGAGCAGAAATCTGCAGTAAAAATATAAGAAAGCAATTAGCAACTGTTCAAATTTTCAAATTTTTCTGGTTAAAGTTGCTTAGTAGCTTAAATTTTATAACAAAGGACAGCCTATTTAAAAGTTTCAATATAATTGAAAATTAAAATTTCACAGGATTAAATAAAAGACAATTTTGTACAATGCGTTTAAGTTCCTTACTCTAGTTGCATCTAGTCCAACATTTAGTCGGGATATGACTCTTCGCAGAAAATCGCGGACTATCTCAAAATTGTCTGCTCCAATACTGCTACTGGAATCAATGATTATGGCAACATCCAACAAGGTGCAGTCTAAATAAATAGAGCCATTAACTCATTAGTTATGCGAAAAAGACTTATATCGCTTTCGAAAGTTAAAAATCATGCTTTTAGTATTGGTTTAATGTAACGAAAAAGCGAAGTTGTAAAATTTTTGCTTTTACAATAGCCTACAGTACGGTATGCATGTTTATTTCAAATTTACTTACTTTCACGGATCCCGTCTGGCGGATTAACAAAATCTTTAAAAGAAAATAAAGCGGTTATTAAGTATAGTAAGTCGTAGAAAGTGATTAACTCGATAAGCAAGCACCTTGACAACAAAAGTTACGTGAAAAATTTTTAAAAAAGAATTTACCACAAGAAATGGTTTCACAAATTCGGCTTTCCTCCGCATTACCCTCACAAAGAACAGCGCTGGAGTCACCATCAATGCACACCCTGCTCCTCCTCTGTAAAAATATACGTTGCAAATGGTAAAACTATACAAATACTGCATATACATACTTAATAATAACAAAAGTACTTAGTCAGCTAGTATCATTACCGTTACTCCGCCGTCACAGGAAGCGCTGCAGGAAGTCCATTGTGACCAGTCTCGCCACACTGGACAAACATTTGCAACACAACTAACAGCATCTTGGGACGCTCCTTCGCAGCCCTCTGCTCCAGCTAATCCTCCATCACAAATACGTAATCGCTGCTGTGAGCCAGAACCACATGTAACGCTACAGTCTCCAACAACAACCCATTGTGTCCATGACGCACACGAAGGCTGCATAGCAAAGAAGATTGTTGATTAATTATTGACGGACGATGATGTACGAAGACAAGTACGTTTGGCTTGTGTGTGACATCGACTTTGATAAAACAATATAGTTATTTTAGCGGTGTGCAGAGATTTTTATAATACTTACAAGGGCTCCACAATCTCGATTTTCTATAGATGGTCCACTGCAACCTATTACGCCAAATGCACCGTTTACGCAGGTTCTTGTACGGGACATTGTACCAGAGCCACACGTAGCGCTGCATACTCCCCATGTACTCCATTCGCTTTCATATGCTAAGGCAAAGCAAGACTGATTAACAACAAAATATTGTTTGGTTGTGATGGTAAAAATTGTTTATGAGTTGTACATATTCAAGTACACGTGAAACTGATATTATTAAAACTTACGACATTCCTCTGAGTTGCAGGCTCGTGTATTGTCTGTTGTGCCAATGCAGCCAGCTTGTCCAACATTACCGTTTTCGCAACCTCGGTTTCGAGCTTGGTTACCTCCACCACAACTAACGGGACAATTAGACCAGCTGGACCATCCTTGCCAACTTGGACAAGGCTAAAAAACCAATATATATTTGTTTTCCTACCTTTTTTTTCATGACTACAGAGAAGGAACACAAATTAAAAAATACGTAGTTGATACAACCTAAACTATATTAGTAATGCAAACTGAATTTGTAAATATCTTCATTCAAGCGGCAAATCAATATTTCACTCGTCATAAAATCCTACCCTTTCGTTACAAGAACTTTCTTCCAGAGACACGCCGTCGCAACCTATGTCCCCTTGAACACCATTTCTGCATTCTCTTTCTCTTGTCTGAACACCACCTTCACAAGTGGCTGAGCAGGCTGTATATAGAGACCATTCACCCCAAGATGGGCACGCTTGTGTTTGACAAGTTATCGTCTCAGACATCGCGCCTATACAGCCACCTTGGCCAGCCTGGAATGTTATAGGTCAAGTGTAAGTGACATAAGAAATATGTATTATTATCTTTAGGTTTGAAATGTGAAACTAATTTAAAGTATTATTATCAAGTTAATTTATACAAAAAATTGAAAAATACATACTGTTCCTCCAACACAGGTTCTGCGCCTGGTGCGAATCCCGGAACCACAACTATTTGAGCACGAAGAGTAATCGCCCCACTGATCCCAGGAAGAGCAGAGAGCCGTGTTACAATCAAATCTTTCCACTGCTTCACCGATGCATGCGCTCTCAACTGCACACAAAAATATTAAGCTTAAGTTCGATGATTGCCTGCTGACATTTTCTGATTTCCTGTGGGATGACAAATCATCAATATGTGATCGGTTCAATCACATACGTTGTCATCGCACTATGTGGTGGTTACATAGTGCGATGACCAATCACTGCGGTAACAACAACAAGCGGCTGGTACCACGTTTGTTGCATGATGATGTAATACATCTGAATTACTGTGATAATAGGGAGCGAGATGCGGCAAGTTTGGACCAAAATGACACAATAATTCTTATCTAAATCAAGTTTGATTTGTTTGCCTCTCTAATTATGGGTAGATGTGTATTCAATAAATTTCGTTAATTCTTACAATCCTTAACCAATTATTTAAGTTTCTATATCACCGGTACGCAAACCATTTTCTAGACTTTTAAGAGTCCATAAGCACGAAAAGATTAATTTATAGAACATTTCAAAATGTTTACTGGGATCTGCATTTGGAAGCACAACACAGTTTCTTGATCTAAATGTGGTTCCACCGCCGCAGGTTGCATTACAATCACTGAAATCACTCCATGAAGTCCAAGTGCTGCACGCTCTAGAGTTGCAAATACGAGATAAGGTTTGTGGACCGCGGCAACCATCATCATTGACATTGCCAAAAAGACAGGTACGTCTGCGTATCTATTCCAAAAAAATCGAAAAAATATTTTTGCTACGGTTTCCAGGAAGGAAATGGAGTTAGTAAGTCTACTGTTATCAATGTCAACATACTTGATTTCCTCCGTTACAAGGGGCATCGCAAGTGCCGTAATCGCTCCACTCTGACCACGTAGGACAAGGCACGTCGAAGCATACCGTAGATTCAACGGCCAATCCTTCACAACCCTCATCACCCGGCGATCCATTCACACAGATTCTATTCCTAACCTGTGATCCTCCGCCGCAAGTCAAACTACAGATACGCGAGTACATTTACAATAAAACTAATTAGGTTATCACACAGTTAAAACTGAAACTAGACGGACCAAGACAAAGGAAGAGATAAAAAACAAAACCACCAAAGATTGTTTGTAATTCCGCAAAGAACTCACGTGCACGGAGAATAGGAACTCCAATCGCGCCATGCTGGGCAATCACTAAGTTGGCAGTTCCTTACTTCACTTTCAGGTCCCTGACAGCCATTGTCACCAGGCACACCGAATTGACAAACACGTGAACGACGTTCAATACCAGAGCCACAGGTTGCAGAACAACCAGTCCAGAGCTCCCATGGTTGCCAAAATTCGCATTCCTGCAAAGAAGTAACAGGTACTGTAATCTACTTCAAACCTTTGTTATCAATCGAAGAGTTTCAATCAATCAATTTCAACTATATTCAATATTTACCCTTGGGTTACACCCCTCGAATAAAGTGTCATCACCAGGGCAGTCATTAGGCTCGCCATTTTGGCATACTCTCGTTCGAATAGTGGAGCCGAATCCACACGTCACAGAGCAATCGCTAACTGCACCCCATGGTCCCCAGGATGGACAAGGACCTCTGTCGCAAGACACAGTATCTTCTGAGGGTCCGGAGCATCCACCACTGCCAGCAAAACCACCTGACAAAAAAACGTAGAACATTGATTGATTCTGAGCAGTAATTCATGGAGCCAATTTAAAAAACTATAGCAGTATTACTGTCATAATACTGACATTGTATAATACCCAAAACAAGTTTTGTTGTCAAAGAAAGGTAAATCGTGTTAAAATAGATTGTATTGATAAATATGATCAAAATATTTTGATTTAATATCAGTTTGTGTACCAAACTGGCAACGGAAAATTCACTGCGATTCAAATTCAAGTAAGCGTTTTTTTCTTTAAAAAGGCCTTTACCAATACATTGTCGTCTTCGTCGTTGGGATCCTGCGCCACAGGTGCTTGTGCAATCTCCTAAAAAGCTCCATTGTCCATAATAGTCACAAGGAATCTCGGTGTTGCAAATAATAGTTTCGCTGACAGCTCCTCCACAAAGGGAATTTGGTGTGCCTTCTGGCATACACACCCTGGCTCTTTCCTGCACACCTTCCCCACATGTTACGGAACAATCTTTAAACTCGCCCCAGGCCGCCCAGTATGGACATACCGGTGTATTGCAAGAAGTAGCCTACGAAAATTCAAATATGAAAGATTTTGCAAAAGCTAGTATTAAAAATATATACTTTGCTAAAAACGATGCAAACTTCCCTAACCATAAAAATAAAAAGCAAAACGATTTCGAGTTTGTTGATTGAACCTTTTACCTCAATTGGACTTCCACGGCAACCGGCATCACCTGGAGATCCACCAACACATTGCCTTGTACGGGTTTGCTCTCCAGTTCCACACGATTCGCTGCACCGACCATAAGACGACCAGTCAGACCAAGTTTCGCAAGGACTAGGGTTGCATGTGATTGCATTGTTGGCGTCACCCTGGCAATCCACTCCCGCAAAGCCGTTTTGACAAATCCTTAAAGTTTTTAAATCGAGAAATTCAGGAAATCCAAAACCGTAAACAATTTATAGATTTAATGGAAACGTATAAAATTAAGCAAAACAGAAGCATACTGTGGTACCTCGTTCTTGACTGAATGCCTCCGCCGCAAGTTCGTGTACAGCGGCCAAAGTCACTCCACTCTGTCCACCCTGGACAAGGTGAAGTAGTGCAAGTAGCGATTTCTGATGCAGAACCAGGACATCCTAACGAGCCTGCATTTCCGTTGACGCAAATTCGCGTTCGACTCTACAAACGCAACACTTTAACGTGACCTTGCTGATTTTACCTGTTCCATTTCAGTGAGAGTTGTATTATAGGTTTGAAAATTCTTCTTTCAATTATAAGATTGTTTTTCAGTAGCAGCGGGTTGTTATTCAAACTTTGAACGCAAATCTTTAATCGGACTTACTCTAGTTGCACTGCCGCATGATGCCGTGCAATCGTCATAACTTGACCATTCTGTCCAGAATTCGCAATCTCTCACGGCGCAATCCCTTGACATGACTGCTCCGTCAAAAGAATCGCAGCCCGCCTGGCCTACTGTGCCACCATCACACGACCGTGTCCGTGTTTGAAAACCTGAAGTGAAACCAGAAAATTAAGAAAAGCGTGTGATAACTATAATTTATATCAAGTTATGGCTACAATCGTGTAACAATGATTGTAAATGTTCTTATCTTAGTTAAACGTATTCTTAGACTGCAAAGGTTTATTTTTTTGCGTCATTACCTCCTCCACAGGTGACGGGACAGTCCTCATAGGGACTCCATGGTCCCCACGTTGGACATGGTTGTGTGGAACAAGCCTCTGATTGCTGGTTTGATCCTTCGCAGTCGCCGACACTTCCGTTAACGCATGATCTGTTACGAAAACTTTGATAAGAAGCGTTCAAAGAATAATTGCATAAGAAGTGATAAACCTGCTTTAATAAATCCAGTGTATAAGATCATATAACTTTTGGTATAAAAAATTAAAATTAATTTTAAGAGTTGTTAACGTAGCAAGATTTGTGTGGATGAAAAGCCTTAAGCACATGTTATACGTTATCAGTAAAGTGTAAAATGCTATGTATTTGTCTGATATGTCCATTTGTATTTTATCACCTTTCTCTTGACATATTGCCACCACCGCAGGAGACAGAGCAATCACCAAAAGAACTCCATGGTGACCAGTAATAGTCATAACAGACAGTAAAATTACAAGAATCGACTTCAAAGCTATCTCCAACGCAGTCAACACCGGTTTCGCAAACTCTATATTTTGCATGATAGCTTGCGTTACAAATGCGGTCACAAACAACCACGGTCTAACAAAAAAATCTGCCAGATGCGTTTTAATCACCAGTACTATACTCAAACAGATTAAAAACTGGACGCGTCAAGCTGCGCTTATATACTAATAGAATGATCTTGATCGTGTATATTTGTATTGAATTAAAAAGGAAAAAGTCGAACATTAAACGCTTTCTGATAAACCTGAATCGAAATCGAGCAGCGTCTTCACACGTACTACTACAATCACCCCAATCACTCCACTCTGCCCATGCTGGGCAAAGATTTACATTGCAATCTATATCGTCCATTTCGTCGCCCGGACAATTAGAAGATTCTTCAGATCCAATGCATGTCCTTAAATTAAACTTATAAATGAGCATGGGATTTTACATTTTCATCAAAGCTCAGCAAAGTCGTAACGAGTTTTTTTCAAAATGTGTTGTTCTAACTGCTACACACCTCGACCGCATCAACAACCCGCCACCACATGTTACTGAGCAGTCAGTAATTTCAGTCCATTGAGACCACGTCGGACAATCTTCTTCGTTGCAGGTGACAATTTCGATTGCGTTGCCAGAACAGCTTTCTCCATTGGGTACGTCATCGGTACATGTTCTATTTATTTAGCGACACACCTTACTATGAGCTCGATCGCAACAAAACAATCAAGAAATCATTGAAGTTAGTTCAGAACGCAAAGTGTACCGTTAGAAACAAACCAAATCCATATTGCAAGCAATCAATCAAAGAATGCGTGTGATAACAAATCAAATCAACCAACAAACGTAACAATCAGCTAAATCTGCGTAGATTTTGCACTAGCAGCAGACTGATCACAAAAGGGGCTTCTACCGAGATGACTTGATTGACAAGACACGATACAATATCAACTACCCTACCGTGCAAAATGATGTCTCAAATAATTTTTCCATGAGGTTTCCATGAGATTTCTCTCATTCCCATACCACTAGGTTGCCCTTACGTGCAATACGTGGCATAACACCATGCTGGTAATTGATAATGTTTGCAAATGAAGAGGAATTTAAACATACAAGACTGTTAGTTGCTTTAACAGAAAACGATTAAATCATGCGTGAGTGTTGGTGACAAATTCCATCAACGCTCACCGACATTATCTCGTCAAAATATTCTAATCTTGGTTAGTCAGGCTTAAACCATATGAAGGCTTCAGTTAAACAGCTTTTGTTGGGTGCTTGTTATAATTTTAAACAATTAACCTCGTTCTAGTTCGTGTGCCACCATTGCAAGAAGCTGAACAATCGGAGTACGGTCCCCAGTTACCCCACGTCGGAACAACTTCCACTTCACATTCGCGTTCTTGACAAGAGGTGGACTGCAAAATTAAAAGATGAAGTAACGACGCAGAACGAATCCTGTGGAAATCATAACTTGTGTGCATGTATCTCACGTACTTCTCTTCCCACTCCAGGGCATGCTGCTGATCCTGGGGTTGCGTCGTAACATCCACGGAATCTGTACCAAACTCCCTGACCGCACGTTGCAGAACACTCAATCCAACCACTCCATTGTAGCCATCCTCTTCCTGTGGTATAAACATTATAACCAAATCACTGTGGAAATAAGTAAACTGAAAATCACGTCTCGCGTAACTCACGTGCTGAAAAAGTGCGAACAGGAACTGTAGGTGTTGTTGTTATTATTATAGGCCGAGGTGCTGAAAGCTGATTGCAAGTAAAGGAATCTGCGTATAATATACTTCATGTTAATCCGAAAGAAACAAAAGTTACACTTACACATCAATCTATATAGTATGAAAATAGACAAAAGCAAGCAATCAAAGTTATAGCATATAAAAGCATGCATAAACGCTTACCGAGAGGCAGGTAACATTCTTGTCGAAAAGGATCAAAACAACAACCTCTCTGGTGATTGCAGTTTGCTTCGCTCCCGCCAGGTGGACCACAAGCCTCTCTACAGCAATCATTTTGAAACGTCATTTACAAAGCTCCACAAGTGCGACGTGTTTTAAAGTCAATGCAAAAACTCAACGCATTTTAATTAATCTGCTCTGAATTATTGCAAATACTTGCCTGTTTCCTGAAATAATTTGACAGCACAAAGGACGTGGCGCAGGAACCGTTATTGGAGCCTGCAATTGTAACACGATGTTATGAAAAGTTTCATAAAACACAGTCCGGTGTCACCTCAACAAACCATTTATATTAAAAATAGCTAAGGCAGCTCACCTGTGTTACGCCTCTTGTAGGTGGAACTGAAAACAACAAAAAAGTTATTTTTTAAAGATCTTGCAAATCCAAAGAAATCTGCTGCTATGCACAAATTAGTTACGCATATTATCTAACTTACCATTTTCACAGTTTACACCAGTGAAACCCAGCGCACACACACAAATGAAACCACCGGCGCTGCTGGGTTGACACACTCCGTTGTTTAAACAAGATGACGCAGTACACGGATCTGCATGACAAAAATGAAGGTAAAAACGATAAAGATGTGCTTTCAGCGATGCAAAAGTGCGGTTTTACGGGAATATGAAGCATTCGCTATGACTTCGAATTATTATTCAGTCGTTTATGAAAAGCTGAAATTATACATTCGAGGTTTCCTATGATTTTGACTATTTTGACTGATCACTTATATAGCGACATCAATTTGCTGGGTCCGAATAACTGCTGACCTGCTTTGCCTTTTTTCAAAAGTCGGAAGTGCGTTTTAGTGACTCGGCTAACAATTAATGGAAATGAAGACATTACGAGCATTACGAGAGCTTTTAACCAAGTGTCAATAAAGCCAAGTTGATTGTATATTTCAAAAATGTAATTCTTAATATCGATAGATACTGTATATAATATAATATGCTATATATTACTTATTGTAGTTAACGTCCATGACTCGATTAAACGTACCAACAGTTCCCTGACAGATAAAATACTTTCGCAGTTGACACGAGCCATCAAACCAGCGCCCAAGAACGTCGGGAAACCTCGGTAGAATGGAGTCACGTGCGCTGATGTAGAGGCAGTCATGATCGGGGCGAACTCCGTTTGGTTCGCTTGTTCTTCCGTAAGAAAACCAATTTTGATAACCAGTTTGACCAGAACGTGGAATGTTGGATCCATCGAGCCATCTCCAGTTGCCTTCTTGGATAATGTCATTTCCTCCGACCCAGTAACCAGGAGCAAAAGCGTCCTCCCACCTTCCTGTGGGAATACGCCCGATATTTACCCTGAGGTGGCTTACGACGGCGTTCATGACGTCCTCCGAGTTTATCACCAGGAGATTGGAGTTGGCATTGGCACATATCTGCATCGCTTCAGTAAATGTTCTTCTTTCAATATAGTAACTGAAGATCTGATTTCCGTACGGAAAAGTGCGCACTAAAATATAATAAACAATCCAATTTTAAGCAATATTCTGAATTATACAAATCACGTTTTGTATACCTATGTACTTTTTGTTTGCTTGGATCAAGCTAATACAAAACTTTTTCACGAAAAATATTCTTACCGTCCATAACAGATGATAGCTCGGTGGTTTCAAAAATACCAGGAAAGATCGTAGAAAATTGGGCAATTGTTGTTGGAAGGGTTGCCAACGCAATTGTTATCAAAAGATAACATAACGCCTCCATGACCCCTATACGGAAATAAATTATACAGCTACTGTTTTCCATAAAATACAATAAATAAAACAACATTTTAGAAAAATGCTCGAACGTGACATTATTTCATCATCATCGAAGTCAAGATAAAGATAATTAGGCGCGGCGAAGTATTTCTACGCCTGTGCGTACCACCACTATCACCACACTATAGTGATACTCAACCATAACCGCAAAATGTTACTGGCAGTAACATCGCTTCAATTTGGTGCGCCGCAGTAAGTTGGCAGGGCCGCCGCATAGCTTGTCAATGAATTTTACTTCCGCAATGATTGCGATGATATTCAAAATTTTGTAATGAGAGTAGCATTAAATTTTGTTTGGGAACAATTGTATTAACGTATTCTTGGTAAACTAATGCAAAAATTTGAAAAACTAAACCGCAAAATGGTGGTACAGGTCATTGAAATCTTTAATTATTTCAAAGTAAAATATTTTGCATTACGCAAAACCACGAATAAGAGCGGACAAGCCATTAATATCTTTAAATAAAATAAACTTTTAGCGTGGTTTGCTAGAGTTATTCTGGCCTCGGGGCAAGCCAGAATTTTTCTTTAGGCTTGGATATTGCTGTGCCTGATACCGGTTCATATCAATATCGCAGTTGCGCACGTATTGCCAGGACCAAGCCTTGATTAGAGAAATGTTACTCAGCGCGTTCAGGTACATTGGTGCATTTGCGTGCTGTCGGAGACGTGATCTACAAATTACGTTTTAATGGAAAAAATAATGACTATATGGCCACCGGTACAAGGACGGTTGAGCAATATTTAGTTTTCATCCAAAGTAAATTGAGACAGCTCAGTAATATTCTCATGGGGTATCCTGTCCTGCCCCGCGGCGTGTTAATACTACCTTCAGACGACATTCATGTTGGTCATTTCTCTACAGAAGCTATTTTAGTGAAGACAAACAAATGACAAGCAAAACCAAACAAATGCGCTCGACGAAGTCAATGGAAGTTAATCTATATCTGTATGACATTAACATTTTCATGCCTATATCATATTTGCAGTAAAGATGTGCGAATTACGACCAAATTATAACTCGTACCAAAAGTCATATACAAAGCTCAAACTTATCTGCTATATATGACACTGACAGCGCAAGTCACATAGCAATAGTATTTCTGAACGAAGAGGACGCGTTTTATATCAGTAACAAAATAATGTCAGCACCAGAGGTGGGTTCAAAACAGTCTGAATAGTTCCATCAAAGCAATAAGTGCTCGTATCTTTCCTACTCTTAAGTTCTAAAATCGCTGTTGAATTCATTCCATCCATAGTAATGTTTTATTTATATCAATTTTTCATTTAGTTCTCATGTTTATCGTAGACTATTGATAAGATTATTAGCACTTTCTAAGTGAAACAATCGATTTATGACAAATCTGCTTTCACGCACAAGCATTATAATTAAACTTGGTCTTGAAAAGTCGTCAAAGCTTAGCAATTTAAAGACCAATGATCTGTATTAATGTCAGAGCGAAATTTTACGAACAAGATATGACGTTGCATCTGCCGCATAACATCCTGCGACATGCTCTAGAGCACGATAAATTTCAAATAATTATAAACACTTCTTATGTAAATTTTCAACAAACCCTTAATCAAAATTCGTAAAGTTTTTGCATTTCGCAAACTTAATACTGATACTCAATCAAACATGCAATTTTCAACAACTGAACCGCTATTGGGCAATAGGCCGAAAAATAAAAAAAAATATTTTAGTGTAGTGGAAGTTTCGTTGAGATAAGTAATGCTACAGTACTTACATCACTACGGATAAATCTCTTTCATAATATAGTTTCTTCCACACTTAAATGTATTCATATTTAGTCTGTAGCGTACGCTCCAAGCATATCAGTATAAGTTCTATGCATATATATGTTCTATCCTTACCTCGTCGTAGCGCAGGTTCGTTTTAATATTTCGTTCCGGTTCCAGTTCTTTTCTTTCAAACAACAAACACAACTTTTTGATTAAAATTATGTTATCAAGTGAAAGCAGAGTTATAAGCAAATAGCTAACGAACTGGCTCGGCGCTATGTCGCCAAATAACGAAAATCGAAAATGTGCTTGCTAAAAACGGAACACCTTTTTTTCTGGCGAGACTGGTTTGTTACCAACTCCTTTTTACAAAGGCGTAGACCTTCCTCTCAAAATGTTACGATCTCACAGCCCATGTTTATCAATAAAATCAGATAATACTGAAACTGATATTGCAAAAGCACGACTATAAGTTACAGATAACTTTTTGTTCCTATATAACTATATTTTTAGTATAAGTAAAAAAGTCTCCAAAAATACTTTTAAGCTATATTTTAGAATAATTTCTGTGCATTATAACTTAGTTAAATGAAAGTAATTTTACATTATAGACGTAGCACTTATTTACAATTAACAATATTTTGCACATGACAATGAAAGTGTTTTCAAGGTACATTTTTCGCAATATATTTTTGTAACTCATAAAAGAAAATAGAAAAACGGCCTGACTATACAACAATGACCTTAAGTATGTTTGTTTCATTTAAGTACAAGTTAATCGAATTCTGTAAACTTTGGCTGCTTTAGTTTAGTCATTAATGGTTGTTATTGTAGGTAAACAATATAACCAGCACGACTTAGTCGATCTGAAGACGCATGTATTTGCGGTGGCGTTGTTACAGCTGTGAACTTGTAAATTGGTCCCATTATTAACGAGTGGACATTTGGTATAAAATTTGAAATTAAATGAATTTTAGTGACTTTGTTAATTAAATTTGAAATCTTAACACCAAAACCTTATGAATCATAAACTGCATTTAGAGTCTGAATGACGAAGCTGATTTTATTGTAATTTAATAAGTGTTAATGAAATTAGACTCACATTAAAAGTATTTTTTGAGTGTTTAGCTGGTTTTTAAAAACCACGGTAAATTAAAATTCGTCTTTCACGACCTGTATGACAAACCGCGTTGTTTTTCCTACAGTAAAGTTGCTTGACTTAAAGTTTGACAATTTGGCATGAACGAACTCAATAACAGTTCACTTGAATCTCACAAATTTTAAAAATTATTTATATTATGTGTGCAACTTCTACTACTGTACTATTCTGCTCGTTGTTTCTTTCGCAAAGTCATTTTATTCTGTGCGGCAATTTCTGCAATTGAAAATATTGCCCCGTATTAATCTATCCTACGCGGTCGTTGGACTATGCAACTAAGTATTTCTAATAATTTGTTTTTGGATGAACTGGTTTCCACTATTATTAGTTTCAAACAAAAGGCATGACGTCTATCCTTTTTAGAAGGTCCTTTGAAAACCGTGAATTGATTGTTTTTACGAGACAGGAATTCGGCGACTTATCAACGACTTGTTGGGGCGATGTTAAAGTTATATTTTGTTGTCACACAAAAAAAATCGAGAGCAGATTGCTCAAAAATTACCATAAAAGTAAGGGGCAATTGTTAAAACAAATTGACCTGAAAACAGAAAAAAGTTGCATACTGTAGAAATGATTTTCTTATGATATTTAGTGATTAAGCAATTATTGCAAAAAATGTTACGTAAAACACCGCATATTTGGCGCTGATTAGAACTTACATTGAGGCAATCATGGCGTCACAAATAAAATCCATGTGCCTGAATGAATGTTGGGATTAGTTCGAATATAACATTTTGTGAAAGACGAAAGATATAATTGTAGTATAAACTTGCTTTTATGCACATAAGAAATATCTTGCGTGAGTTTGGTATACCCTAACGTAACTTACAGTTCGTGTATTTACGCCAGTGAAGGTAGATGCGAGGATACAGTTCACTGAGCTAAGTCTGACATTTGCCTATTGGCGTAGCCCAGCACCAGCAATTGCCAAAAAGGCACGAATGCCTGCTAATACATGTAGGCTACTGTCATATATGACATTACTATGCTGAAAATAAACATTAACCGCAATTAATCGCCTACCTGCAAAGTCGCATTCTATTCAAAACGTGTTAGCTACAGTAGACTGCTAGCGTAACTAGACTACCACATACTTATTTGCTTCGAACTCCAGCAAGAAAACGTGTTGGTCTTGCATAGTGACGTCACTATGGTTACCACAATTATAATAAGCCTCAGAATGCAATACATTTTCAATTATAGCTGCTTGAAAGTTTATGACCACTAAATATGTCAATAATTTGTTTTATCCAGTATGCTTACGAACAGTACGAGTACTGCTTGTTATCAGTAACATTAAACTGCAGCTGTTGGTCGTATTCAAAAGTTTGTGGAGACACAAAGAACAAAAAAAAAGCATAAACAAAAAAAAAGTTTTTGTGGTAAATATAACCAATTATACCGCTCAAGGCCCGCATCATGGGTTAATCTTTCTGCACAACTATACATTTAAGTCCATAAGCTATTATTTTAGACAAAGAATATGCAATCAAGTATTATATTACATAAGTAAAAAATTTCTCATACGCAAGCTGTTTTAATATTTATACGACATGTTTATTATATTCTACATACAGTAGTATAGCATAGAATTTTATTTTGCCCTATAATTTAAGGCTGAATTTTGCACGAAATTAATAAGCAAAAAGTAATGGTTATAAAAAGACAAACGTTGTGGTACAAATCATGTGTTTTTATAAGCCTAATATGAAATTCAAGGTTTGGATCATTCTTAACAGTCTGCAATTTTGTGACTCAAGTTAGACTTAACTGAACATATACAAATTAATTTATTATTAACGTATACAGAAAGTAAGGATGTATGAAAATATAGAAAGCAATGCATCAACAATAAAATCACAATACTGAAAGAGATGTCAAAACAATTGGCAGATAGATATGTGTATTTGCATATAGATCCTGTTATTGCATGTCAAAAGAAGAAAAACAAAAGAATCAAAAGAAAAACATGTAAAATATTACACGTTTTTATGTACAGCCAGTGGTCCGGTGTAAACCAACTAATCGTGAACATTTTATTTGTTTTCGTGCCGAAGTAAAATTTCAAGGTAACAAGGCAGGCAGTATATATGCACGGCAAAATTACAAGCCAAAAATTAAAATTTTTAGCTTATTTTCGTGCCAAAGGAATGCGTGTTGGTTGTAGTTTGTCATATAAACAGAAAATGATCAGGCTGTGAAATGTGCACAAGACTATGTTATATGCAATAAAATACAGCATTACTCTATTTCCTACAACACACTGTACAGTGTACACTACAAGACCACTTAAAGTTAAAAGACAAGGCATAAGCCAGCGGTTTGTCTGACCACAACCAATTTCATGGTCTTTATTACATAAAAATGAGTATAAGCAATCTTTTTTTACAGCTATTTTCAGTAATTCATAAGAATTTTACTGCAATAGGTTAATCACTAATCGTTGTCTTTCTCCATAACTTCATCTAAAAACAGGCGTATGATGTACTTTACCACAAGAAGAAGAATTTTATGCTATCGGTTATACACGCAACACAATACCGGCAGATTATACTACATTCGTTAGATATAATTTCTTTTTATTTCGATTATCGCAGTCAATATTGGCGATTTAAATTACATTACAAAATCAAATCACACAACAGCGGATAGACCCGCATGGTTTCCTTCGATTAACTTTATGATTTAAACACGCTTCCAGCGTATTTCGATTTCGGCAAGTTATTATAATTAGAATGCGGCGAGAAATTAGTTGAAACCCCTTTGATCTTATCTGGATACGCCGGTTTTTTCGAAATGTCGCTTGACCGATACGTGCCACGGGTTTTAGAACCACTCATCACGCGCGCAGATGCAATAACCCAGTAGTGATAATAACTTTATTGTTTTGTGTCAAATACCTAGCGGAGAATACGTCATCTGATTACGACATAAAGCGACTGTGCATTTCGCATTCTGCGGTTGAGTAAACCGTACGTCTATCTATTCTTGTATCCGATTTTCATCACGAAAAAATTATACCCAAGGGCGCGCCCTGATATATGTAAGGCCATGTACAGGAACGCGGTTTCCTTGATAGTTTTAATTATTTTAGGCTGGATGTTGTAAATTATAAGTTTCTTACAGTACGTTTAACCGCAAAGTTTCCGCCGCCAGGTCGTTGTTCAAAGAAAATCGTGTCACCAGTTTGAACCCTTCTCAACGCGACTATGTTTTTAGATCGTTTGAGACATGCTAATGTAGAAATTGTTTTTCTCAGACATGGCCATGTTCTCGCAAATAGGCCTCTCCTCCCTTGAACTTGTAACAGCTTATATTTCACATTTTGCGTTGTTTTCCGTACTCACGAACGTTTATGGCAAAGGTGCTAGAAATTTGGCAGAGTTTAGTTATAAATCGATGTTTTCACTAGGACTCACTTGTAAAGATCGCCGTATGCGGGCTGCTCTGACAACGCTTGGATATCCAACTATCCAAGTTAAAACCATTTTCTGTAATGTTCCAGGTGCCCTTGCCTATATAGTATATAAATACCGAAGCCTACTACTAATGCCTGGAAAAATCATTTTATATTTTTGGTTGAACAAGAACCGTTCGTCAAGTGAAGTGATAGATCAA
Source organism: Clavelina lepadiformis (assembly GCF_947623445.1). Classification (NCBI taxonomy): domain Eukaryota; kingdom Metazoa; phylum Chordata; class Ascidiacea; order Aplousobranchia; family Clavelinidae; genus Clavelina; species Clavelina lepadiformis. Next base: position 9,218,663 of record NC_135244.1, on the reverse strand, counting down.
AATGATTGATGGAATATAAGTGGATGGAAGATCACGGACAATTGTAACAAAATTCAGATTTTGCTGTTTGACTCAAACTGTTGTGCGCCTGTTTCACACAAACTATAGTGTAAATATATGAATGACCACTTTGTACACTTGTTCCACAAGTTTGGAACTTATTCAGTCCACAATATAGCTTTAATCGTTATCTCAATTTCCATACACTTTCTTGTTACATTTAATTCTATAGCGGGTAACATATCGCTGGGTCAGTTGTAACACCAATTTTTAAAGCTGCTATTCTATCGCAAATTAATTGTATGTAATCTAAATCAGTGTCGGAGTAACAGGTCTGACAAACAAAACGTTTAGAACTCTACTAGCACCACAAGTACCGATACTGAAAAAGTACCACGGTACTGCCCACCTCTGACTGCCAATGCATATCACACAAAGTTTGTCCCCCCAAAGTTTTCCAACAAACTTGGTCTCAGCTTACAGAAAACAAACTTTACAAAGCTTAAGATTCGTCTACAGAATCAAAAAGATTTCTGGGTGATCGACAAGCTGTTATAATTGACCCAAGCATAGGCATTCACCTTGTGACGAAAGTTTCTACTCTTCTGTAAGCCAATTGTACCAATAAAGATTAATTTATAGTAGCTCATATCTCCTATTTCCTCCTTGCTACCACTGAGAATCTGATTTAATTCTTTAGTAGATGCAGACCAAATTACACCGTTTTAAAAAAAATAGCTAACTGTGTAAAAAACAAACCTTGGTTAATATTTCCTTTTGGCTTATATTGTAACCGAGATGATTAGCTTAGTTTACAATGGTTGTAAAGCCGATGTATTGTCTAAAATTTCGACGTTCAATGACGTTGTGAAACATGGAAAAGTTGAGCTGTTACAATTGACCCGTGTTACCTTTGCCCCCGGTCTCCCCTGTATAAAATAGCGCAATTATTTTATGACTTGTCATAAAAGTGAAATTTAGGCAGGGCCATGTTAACCGAACCAAATTTTCGCTATAGGCGTTTTCAAGTCTTCATTACTTTTCGTTTAAAAAATTTTCTAGTTTGCTATACTCCTGATCGGCAATCATACTCCTATACTAAGCAGGCAAACGGCGTTTTAAAATCGTTGCAGCCTATAGGACTAGGGTTGGATTATCCGGATAACGGTTAACCGATTAACCGCAGTTTTTTTTTCCTATCTGATATCTGGATATAATTCTGCCGGTTAACCGGCTAAAAGAGTATCGTTGCTAATGCGTTTTACACTTTTTAGTAAGTTTGGACATTCTTTGTTACGTAGAGGCTGACTCCCGCTGAGCGCAATTAAACCTTTGTTCACACTTCTATTGTCTTATACTTTCAACTACGGTACTCGTAAAATTTACTATCACGTCACAAAGAAAGCATAATGAATGATTCTTTTAATAGAAGACTGCATTCAATTAAATTTGCGTGATTTTTCTCGTATTCGCTCGTACTGCGCGTGTACGTAGATCTACAATAAAACTGTGTAATGATTTTACAATCCATTTTTCATGCAAACCTCGTGAAATCGATTGTCTCACTTAGCAGTTATTATCCGGTTAACCGGTTAGATAAATTCCAAATATACGGATATATCCGTTATCCGGATAGTAAAAACTATTGATATCCGAACTAACCCTATATAGGACGTCTCAAAATTGTGCACCATAAATTGCGGCTATGGTCGTTTAAATATGAAAATACAATTTTTTTAGGCGTAACTCAGCGCTCTGCGCCGTTTCGGTGACGTTAGTAATGCCGGTAATTTAGGTATTGCGTTAAAAAAACTTTGAATCTCTCTCCTCAACGCAATTCTAAACATGCCACCGACCACGTTGGAGCAAACGAGCGAACAAGCGTTTGGTGGCATTACGTGTCCTTCTTTTGGGTGATCAAAATATGGTAACCTTACTTTATAGGATTAAAACAAACCACATGGCACAATAAACAAGATGTGATTTAAGGGGTAATTTAAACCTAACAACATCGGCCATAAAGTACATTTTCTTAAAACCAAAACATTGACAATCGTTATCAGATTTGGTTACCATTACTTAAACCATATTTCGCCTTTTTCAAAACTTTTTTCGGTTTTAAACCATATGCTTCCAAACGACTAGGGTCCAACTGAGCCAGTTTGTGATAGGTATCGTTTTTGATCGGTTGTGACTTTCGTTTTCGTGTTTTGCTATTTTCTGAACTTCTAAGTTCAAGAGCAGGTGTGTTGTTGCTGCGATCTGAAACCAACATTTTCAGACGTCTTTCCCGTTCACGTTTTCTTCTTCGTTGACGAGAATTGAGCTTTCTGATTATCTTAGGCCTCGCTTCATCTTCATTCGATTCCTCCTGATTCTTTGGACTAAAATTGTAAAACAAAACACTTAGCGCGATGAATGGAAATGACAAAACAGTTTTGTTAGCCTGTAATAAGTACAAGATTACATAAAACGATGCTATGGTATAGATAGCGCGACGCGTTATAAAGCTCGTGTATTTTGTCAGAACTGGACTCACTTCTTTTCTAAGTCTTCGTAAAATTTTTCAAAATATTTCTTCTTTTTTACCCGTGATTTACGACCGTACGTTTGACGAAGAAAACTTTCATCTTGATCAGAACGATGCTGTACGACACGCTTCAGTGAACACCAAGAGTTCAAGGTTCGGTTGTCCGCCAGCAAAATCTGTAAGAAATGTTGGAAATATTATTTATGAATGAATTAAACGCAAATGTAATATCACCTAAATACAAAACAATGTACTTGTAAGCTTTTACCCATATCCGGGTTTGTGTAAATAAAATTAAATAAACATATCAAATTTTGAAAGGTTTACAAACTTACACAATTTTTACAAATACAGTTTCTGTCTAAAAGTACGCGTGTTTTTGTAAAACACAAATCAGTAGACAAAGAAGCTTCCAAAGCTAAGACAGCGTCAAAACATAGATTCTCCGTCATCATAAAACCAGTTTAATCCGGTGACTTCTCCGTTGAAGTAGCCGATTGCACCTCTGCTTCGCAATTTCCTTCATGCCCCAATTTAGATTTAAAATAACTTTTGGGATCAAATTATATGCGGTCGAGTTCTTGCTACTCTTTTACAGACAATTACGTTCCCCTAAAAGCTTTTTGCATCTCGTAGATACGGACAACGTTAAACTGCCGACAATCCGACATACTGTAGCGGTCTCTACGGCTGGTACAATATTGAGTAATGACAGGAACATTATGCTTTATCAGTAACAAATAAGAAAAAAACCGTGCTGAATACATTCTAGAAACAGATAAATCTAATCTTTCAATAAACGATCGAGCTTTCAGGTACCTTGTACTTACAACCACGTATATTGAACGTAAGAAAGATTTTGCGGCTTATACGGTATGCATACATCGCATCACTAAAATTGAAAAAAAGTTTAACAATAGACATGGAATTCGAGGTTGCGATATGCTGTAATTTATCCAGAAAAACGATCTCCCTGAAAGATGAACTGGCCAAGGGAAAGGACATGAATGCTTTAGCGCTTGCTGAATCTACATCCTTGTGATGAATGATCATATCTGGTAGCAAGTACCTTCACGTTTTACTCGGCGCGAAAACAAGACAACGCATTTCTCTTTAACAGTTCTGAAATAGTATTGGACAATATTTCTTTTGAAACAGGAAACAGTGAACGCAATGTTCGGAAAATGGTTCTCAAGTTAGTAGGCTACAGTGATACGAATTTAGTGGTTACCAATAAAAATTAGGCGCACATCGTTCGTTACAACCCGTTTAACGCCGACTGTTTGCCATTTCACTTTTCGAAAAATTGTTGAATTACAAAATGATGCATTGAAGTTTTTTGGGCTCAGTGGCGGAGTGGTTAGAGCAACTGACTCTTAAATATGCGACCAGGATTCGATTTTTTGATGTACTGTTGTAATGCCTTTGGGCAAGACATGAACGACGCTTGCTCCTGTTCAGCGGTTCTGGTGAATAGTTCCAAGTTCGAGCAAAAAATGTAATAAAATAAAAAACAAAGATTGTAAAACCATGCCACAAGAAGTTGCACAAAAAATTTGTCTGCTGCAAAGAGGGACGAAGTGATACGTTGTACCATGGTCCCAAGGCGCTCAACCAACCGCAAAATTTAATCAGTTGTTCTTGGCAACATTGCTGAATTATCCAAAAAATCTTATCCAGATCCGTTTATAGTTTAACGAGAAAAGATTAATCAACAAACAAAAAACCTTGAGACCTTGCATCCGACAAAGTGCTTTCTTTGACAGCAGCGATTCCGCGTTATAGCGCTTATTCGAAATTGAAACTTGACAAAACGGCTTGATTGGGCAATTTTGCCGCGTTATTTATGTTCTTAAATGCGTTGATATAGAATTTATCGATGGTGAATTATGATTCATCAGTTTAACATGTGGTGCGTGTTTTAGATAATGCCTGAAAAACCTTACAAAATGCAGCTTGAAAAACGTTGTTTTTGACCTCCACTGCTATTAAATTTCGATGTAGGCTATTTTTCGAATATTGCTTTCATAACATCAATGATGAGCAAAATCAAATTACGGTAGAACGTCACTTCTGTGAAGTCACAGGCAAAATTCTGTCACACGAAGTTTTAAATATCACGTAATGCAAGTTTGGGTATTTGAAATACAAGTCGAACGTACTTCGGACTTGGCAAAATGACGTCATTAATTGATATAGCTACGTGGTCTTTCTGGTTGCGGACGTCGTGACAACGCTGTCTGCCTGACGATTCTTCTCAAAACTTGTAGACTTTCAGTAACTGAGTTCAGCATGTACTAACGTAAAAAATACCACAATAAGTTCAATATATTTAAACAGCTTTAAAACGCGAAATGAAATGTACTGTCATATTTACAATAGCTGCCTATTTATGATTTCCAATTATGAAACGCCGTAGGCCTATACTCGGCAATTGATATATTTTCCATGGGTATAGCCAATAAGTAGTCGTAAATAGAAAATGTGACAAACAAAAAGTAACAGAAAACGTAAAAGTACCGATGACACCAAAAATTTGGTTCGGAAGGGAGGCCATGGCCCAATGCTTGAAAGTAGGCCTAGCCATACTGCATATACGGTGAAATCTACAATAGCCTAATCTACCTTTCAGAACATAAAATCACTCAGTGGATGTGGGTTCGTGTTTTCTAACTTGGCAACAAATAAAACCTATTACACCCTGTGAGTAAGATGCAAAAAATGTTTTAACACAAAATAATTGCTCTGTAGGAAAAGATAAGAACCTACGTCCTAAGTGTAATATGCAACGATCAGCCTATATGTAATTGTAGTTCTAAGCAGGGTTTTGGAGCCGGAGCTGGAGCCCGGAGCCGGGGCCGTGCATTTTCACCGGAGCTCTTCGTGAAATTCAAATGGAGCCGGAGCTGGAGCCAGTTGTTTGAAACATAGCTCCGGCTCCGATGTATTTCATAAGATGCTATGCTACTAGTCTACTACTATTGGCTGAATTCACATAATTTAAGAGCAACCCTTCACAAAATTAAGAATTACTGGGGATTGGATAGCAGAGCAGTCACATGTTCATTGCTGCAACCGATGGTACTGACTACTGACTGACCCATTGAGATAGATATTCCAAATTGAGCGTTCATCCTTAAACGTCAGTTTGTGACGTAATGGAGCCGGAGCCGGAGCTGGAGCTAATTTATGATAAAAGAGAGCTCCGGAGCTGGAGCTGGAGCAATTTAAAATTTACGCCTGCTCCGAAGCCCTGGTTCTTCTAAGACGTTTTAGCAACAAAAAAAAAAGTAAATACAACCCAAAACTATCGTAAACGCAGGGATGACAAGTACCGGGGCCCACCGAGAATTTTCCGGTGGGCCGGAAAACCCCTGGACATAAGTTCGCCCCTGCGCCCCTGAACATAAGTTGACATCAAAATATGGTGTACGACTGCAAAAATAAACGGAAGTGTCCAAAAATGTACAACTTGTATAATATATGTATATATTATACTTTTTAAAATCTTAAGCACTTACATCAGCAGTTGAAAGACCATAATCGTTAGCTGGCACGCTTCTGTACTTGAAGCGACATGGCATATCGCCCAGGACGTCCTCAAAGTTCATGGCGTGATATTCTTCCATGTGTTGTTCAATAGGTTTATCATCTAAAACAATTTTAGCTTGGTGATATTATTATCAATTGCTCATTTAACAGCAGACAAACATAACATAAAAAAAGTCATATCAGAGCTGAAAAGCAAAAACTTTCATCTTACCAACACTGGACTTTCTAACACTCTTAGCTTCATACGATTTCCTTTTCTTTTTCTCAGCCTTTGACAGTTTCTTCTTTTCGGGTTTGAACTGGTTTGACTGGTGATCACAGTCCATCTGGTAGTAAAATCAATTGTGTAATATTAATAAACACAGAAAGGAAAGATAAACAAAGTGTCAGAGTCAATAATATCACCGCCAATTCATGCCAATTTTCACTTTCTAAACAAGAGCATATGCAGTTTTTATACACATTACCTCGTATATTTTCACTAGATTACTAACAGTAGCAAACTGGTAGCTTGCAATTAATCTTAGTTACTAGTATATCTACAGTATCTTGTAGGAAAATCTTACCACAAAATCTGGTTGCTCACAATCTGCCAAGTTTTCGATATATCCTTGGTTATATTCACCTGTAAAGGATTCAATATGTAATTTTGCACACAATGCACTCATGGATATAAGCTAAAAATGCTTACCATAGTCTTCAAAATTATCCCAGTTTGTGTCTTCGCCGAAATCATCTTCACCTATGTCAGAGAAATAGGGCTTCTCCTCTTCTTCAATTGCATAAAAATCTTCATCAAAGAGCTCCTACAAAATGCAAGATCACTTGACAATTTTCAAACATGGGTAAACTTGGCAATAACAATTCCAAGAACGCTAATCATATTTTAAAATGTCGTAACTGAGGAATAAGTGAGAAAATTAATCGTTTTTTCTACTGTAGTTAAGGTAAAACACACATCGTTTGTTTGTTGCACCAGGTGAGCGTGACTTTACTGGAGTCCTGGAGGTTTTCATGCAGGTAAAAGTTACCATTATACTGTAACTGCAACGTCACGATCAGTACACATATAATTTTATTGCTAGTTCAATAAATTTGTTTCAAAACAGCTGAAGTCTTGATGAAATATACAGTAATAACCATTGTCTCTCATGATATTTGCTAGTTTTCTTTATGTACAAAAGAACCATAGTTTAACAAATGCATAACTGTATGTTAAATTCATCCACAAGCAATATACAAGCAAAATATATCAAACTAACCTTCATTCTTTTTTCATGATGTTCAGGATTAAATTCATTCTCAATGTCGTGGTCTGTAAAGTTAATATCATTGTTCCCAGTAGCTGCTCTCAAACGATTAACCTTATCCATGATTTCCTACAATAAAATGTATGTTGAAACAATTAAAGTTTAATAAATTATGAACAAATGCATTAATTAGAAGCTATGTCATACTTAATCAATAGATATCTGAGCACTAGTGATAAAAAACTTAGCTAACGCATGTGATTAGCACTCACTTCGCGTTTCAACTGCTTAAGTCGTTTTAGTTCTTCAACTTTTCTTCTTTTTTCCTCATCTTTTCTTTGCTTTCGATCAACACGTTTTTGCTTGGTTTTCAAGCTGGTCTGTCTCACAGAATCCCCAACAGTCCTCGGATAGCTTTGTATCTGAAACAGCAACATTTTGACAACTTGCAGTTAAAGACAACAAGCCAAGGGCTCTTTCATGCTTTGTGAGTTGTGAGTGAGTGAGTTTGGCAAATTGCACCATTGGCAATTTGGCATTATCATATCAGTAATAAATCTCAATCTTAATGGGATAACCCCACACTACTTGAAAGAGAAATATAAAATTGGTTAAACCTGTAGGTGTACATCATAACAAAAGACTACACCCATCTGGCCATATTTTACATCATACCACATGAATAATGTACATCATGCATTACTATTCTGCATAGGCTTTGTTTTTAGTAGTTTTATCAAGCAAATATAAGTGGAAAGAGTAGGCCAAAGCAAGTGATCTCATAAACCAGTTCTTGGCCTGAAGGAGCCAATTTGAAGACCCCAGTTATGGAAAAAACATGCTTCTATTTGATACTAAGACAGCTTCCTCACTTTATTTCAAGGTCCTTAAAGAAAACGGTATGTATTGGCATTAGAAATGTTTTCAATGTGTGAACAATGTCATTCTTTTTTCCAAATTGGAAAACTATGTGACACATCTGTTTTGAAAGTTGTGCTGGCAATACAGTCAACTGCAATAACACAACTACCCATGCAACCATCTTTAGATTTTGATTTAGGTGACAAACAAACTTGCTCTAATTTCAGTAATAATAAGCAAAAATAATTCTGATCTTTATGACTTGTCATATGGAGAAAGCATGTTTGTGTAGGATGTCAACTTTTAAGGGGTATGGTACTGTAATAGATAAATTAACAAAAAACCTACAAACTTGCTGTCAGGTTCTTGAAAACGAAAATTATATTTGTGTTCAAAGTTTTCTTGTTTCTTCACAAACATCTCATCCTCTGTATCACTGTCCCCTTCTCGATCAGAGTCCGTTAATGAACTGCGCAGTACAATCAAGTTTTAGTCAATGATGTACAAGGGCATGACAAAATACTATACAATAAATCATCACACACCCTATGCTTCAATTTTTAACTTATGATTAAGCCCGTGCTAAAGGAAGGGTATGGATCAAAAACTACGATTTCTACGAAAGTGTTAGGCTCTTTTGGAGGCCTTCAAAACTTGTTTAAACCAATTAGAAGCTTTGTTAATGTTGTCTTTCAGCCATGCTAACATTTGGTAACAGTTGTTACAAACTAACAATGGCCTTCAGACTGTAAATAAAAATTGGCATGAAAATAGGTGAAATGTGTATTTTTAGGCCAAAAATTCTACTCTTGACATTGAACATCTGTAACAGAATTTGAAATATGTGAATTCGGTCATACTTCAGCATGAGGTGCAGAAAGTTCCCCGTGGGATCTTTCAAGTAATTGTAATTTGATAATTTCACTTCATAAAGAAAAAACTGAGTTACTGGCCTTTTTGCTAACCCATGCGTCCCCTAAAGAAGTAACATTAGGATTACTGTATACATATTTAGTATGTCAAGTAGCTTTCTAAGATGTACTAATCACATCCTAAAAATGTTTTCAGTGCTGTAAGTGAAGGCAATCACTGGAAAAACAAGCTAGCAATAACAACAGCATAAAAAATCTAGAAAATACATACCTATGCTGGTACTGAAAGTTTGGGCTTATAAGGCATTATTAAACTAATTTTCCTTTTCTTGTAAGCTTACATAAAAGTAACAAATGCACAAAACCTTTTTTCTTCTACATCAAGATATCTTCGATTCAATATATAATCTCGCAGAAATTTTTCATTCTCATCTAAATTAGGGTTTTGCCAATAACCATCCAAGTCAGACAACTTCATTTCACTGTCATCATTGTCATCTTTCACCTAGAATAAAAAGATTCTTTTTCACTATGAAATAAAAAAATGGTGATGTTGCATTCCATAATGGTCTGTTGAGTAAGCGAAGGAAATAATTGAATACCCAAATCTTAAATTAAATTTAAAAAAAAATTCTTTGAGCAGCTGTCTAATAGCAGCATATATTCTTTGGTAACTTATACAAGCACCTTTTCCTTCTTTGTTAGAAAAGCTCCTTGGTCATCCGATATATCATTTTCATCTACGGCATTTGTGAGACTCTTTTTGATGCTATCTAACTCAGCATAATAACTCCCAGGTATGACTGGCACCTTGTCTTCGTTGTCCTCTTCATAAAGTCTGCAAAATTAAAACACACAGAAATAAAAATCAATAAAAATTCTGCTATATTACCAAAAATATTATTTCAAATCTCAAATATCAATGTCAAATTTCTCAGAACCATTAACAAATTATGATTTCCTACTCCCTAACGACCAAACACTTTAGCCTGACAGATTGACAGACAATATTTTCTTCAATTAAGTACATGGCTAATTTTGAAGTTCAGTTGTGAGCACAAATGCTATTTTGATTATTTGCCACAAACTTACCCTCCACGTTCAAGAACAACTTTACGCTCCATATCTTTTAGATGTAAAGGTTTTTTCTTTTGCTCATTGTTGTCTTCATTACTGTCACAGTCCTACAATTTTACAATTCCATAAAAACCAAACGTTGTTGAAAAGTAGTGAAATATATACAAAAGTACAAATAGTGGAAGCATGATAACAGAACCTTACTTAACTAATACTTCCACATAACTTAAAGCAATGCAATGCGATGCATACCATGATTATGACAACTCTACCCAACTTGACATACTTCAAGCCAAGTTCACAAGGATCTTCAACTTCAAGATTTATGCATATATAGCAAAGGTGGGCAAACTGTGGCTCTCTGACATGTTTTTGTGGCTCTTCGAGCTGAATAGTAACATCCATTTTTGTTCATTATCCATACGTTGTTTACCGTATTTATATTGACCCTACTGATTTTATGGTGCGCTCATGTTTGTAATTTTCCGCATGTGTCTCTGTCATTGAAGAAGTTTGCCCACCCCTGATATATACTAATTTTAAAAGAGTTTGACCTCCAAATCATTTTCTGAGGATGATTCATGAAAGAATTTTTCATCTTTCTTGTACAAAATGGGATCTTTGTTTTTTATTTGCACAAGGGTACGGAAGAAGTCCTTCTCAAGTTTAGAGTTGATAGCCTCAGCTTTGTCATCTTCAGATTCTCCAGAACTGCTGTCAACTTGGTTGACATTCCCATACTTATCTTTCACTGAAACATAAAGAAGATCAATTAAATTTATTTTACTTAACACCGTTACTTCAAAACAGAACATAATCTACTTTATTAGTATATAAAAAACCAAAAAAACTAGCAAAGGTGAAGTTTTTATATGCTTGATGCACTTTATACAAACCAATTAACATTAGAATGTAACTTACATCGCTGAAATTCTTCTGCTTTGCGATATTTGTCATACTTCTTCGCAAAGTCTTTATTTATGGTAAGTTTGTCCATAATCAATCAAGAAATATTTAAAATATTGGCATGCTAAATCGGATATCAAACTAGAAGGAATATGAATTCGGTTATCATCAAGAAAACCACAACATGTCTTGATACAACATGAATTATTCATTGACACTATTCGAAAACAAAAGCATTTCCACCGTGATCTAAATTCTAAACTGTTTACCAAATAACGAGAATTGCAGAGACAGAAAGAAACAAAACAACGGCCTATATCATGTTACAAACAAAAACGAACCGTTTACAGCTATTAATATTCACTCAAATATAAAAAATATGAAAGTTTAAACATTATAAAATTTTAGTCCAAATTTGATCACAAAAAGATTATTAACTTGTAAAATCTCTCCTATAACTTAATCAAAAATAATGCTAAAAATTGCTTGAAAGAACATGCCCTCATATTTCGGAACACAAGCAATTAATTAGTAGAAGCAAAATACAAGTCCATGGAGCATTTAGGTTTTGAACTAAGCTTGGGTGGTATGGCTATTTCTAACTCAGCATGTGTCAAGTTTTCATTGAAGTTCCCAATGCGATTTGCAATAATACTGTTAACAGTAGAATGTGGACCATGTTCATTAACATCTTGGTTTGGAGGGATCCAAATTTTAGTTATTAACTGCGAATACAAATCGTGAGTTAATTTATATAGATGCTGCAAAGAATGCGCATCTTGGTCCATGTGAAAAAGTGACAAGTGGATAATTAATGAGTGCACATCATCATCCATGGAAGCAAATGCCTTAATAATTTCTCCCAATGCTTGTAGTAGACCTTGTTCTTCGAACCTGGACCCTTCCCGAAGAGAGAAACGCTTGCGCTCTTGCTTTCGCCTGCTTTTTGCAGTTCTCTGTGAAGTGCGACTGTTCACGCTACTTAGACTTGAACCAGTAACAGTGCTGCCAAAATCTGAGGCAATATCAGAGTCCAAATCACCTTCACCTTCCCCAGCCAGAAGATTCTACATGGAAATAATGCAATGTAAGCCAACAAGAGCAACTATCATGAATGTGTTTTAACTAATGACACTGTACCACAACAAACCAACTGCTAACAAAGATACCAGAAAACTAAATTTTGTCTCATTATTTTTCTACAGACAAACAGTGTGATGAGAAAAACGTTTACCTAAAAACATCACATGGAATGTAGTTTACATTATTTCTAAAGAATTGATGTAGAGCTAGGGCATAATTGAAAAAAAAATTACAGAACTATGTAACTGCAAATTATTGAATTACGGTTACACACCAACAGTCAATGCTACATAATTATGTAAGTGGTCTAAACTAGTTTATTGAAACATTTTTAACTACGTTCGATCAAAATAGAGTTATTTATCAACATATAAGTAGTATCATACTAATTACGTTTACTAACATTGCTGTGTCAGAAATGGCGCTTGTAACAAAAGTTACTGCAACTCTATCAAGATTGAACTTATACATAAGCAGGTTGGTAACACAGCCCCCAAGACATGTGGTTGGTGGAGAATATATAAAAACTATATTTTATTTGATTGAAGTAAATTGGCGAAGAAAATTGAAATTAGCTTAAAACATTGATTTTGATTATCTTTTAGTAAAACATACGTAACTAGTTTAAAATTAATTTTATATATCATACTGTATATATAATACATCAGAGTAATAGCCACTTACTGGAATCTATCAGACCAAAATGCTGGGGCAACATCCTAATGCGAAAAGGATCGCTTTGAAATGATAACAAAAGTGCAACTATGCTAGCATTATATTATCTCAACAATAACTGGAGAGATGGGGTGCGGAAGTTAAACGGAAAGTGACTTTCATAGTTACCAACGAGGCGCATCAAAATTACAAATTTTTTTTCCTTATACAGTAGTCGCCGCTTTATAAACCCGCAGTTAATAAGCACAATTCAGCACGGTCCCGATTTATTCTTGTAGTAAAATGCTCCGCTTTGTAAGTTTAAAACTAGTAAGCCCATATTCGGAGAGATTTAGAATAATTTGCATGTAAGTACATGGGTGGTGATGGTTTTGCAGTCGTGTACTATTGTAGGCTATGCATTAAATGCAACCAAGCAGCGTATTGTTTCTACAAACTCTCAATCTGGGCAGCAAACAAACGACAGTATCCCATGCAAGTGTTGCATCATAAGCTTGATTGTTGGTCCTTATTAGTCTATAATCGTACTGTGATGTACTGTACTGTTGCCGTGTGTGAAAGATTCGGAATTTTTAAGAACTACAGTAACTACTATACTAATGTGTAAACTTTGCGAAATGTGCAGCCAAAAGTGATCAAGCCAAAGGTGACCAAAAGAAAGCCAAAAGTGACATCATGCTTAATAAGTCCAAAATGGTTTGGTCCCGAAGTGGGCTTATAAAGCGGCGACTACTGTACAAAGTTATGTAACTGAAGATCCCAATTATACCCAGCTCTACATTGATGTCTAGCCAGTAAGCTTAAAAACATTCAATACCCTTTGTCTCCGTTCTTCTTTTATTTCTCTAACTTTGAATATTCTCATGCAGTGCCTCTCAAATTGTTCCTTTGACGCTGTCAGAGTGGATGATACTTCAGAAGCTGTCTCCAACAAAGCTGGAATAAGATGGCTATTTAGAAACAACTCTGATTTCTGTATTTGAATAAGACGGCAAGCTGATGACCACAGATGGCCCTTGCAAAGAATTGTGATGGCAGCTTCAATATCCTTTACTTCCTGTTCCAATATCATTGCAGCATCAAAAAACCTCCGCTTGTCAATAAGATTGTTTGCAAGTGTTCTGGCCAGTTCTTTGTATTCTTTTTCTGGATACTGTAGCGCAATGGCAGACGCAAATGCAAGCTGCCAATTGCATGACACTGTAAAGCATTTTATAGCTTTTTTATGATTTTCACTTCTCGCCAAAATTATTCCGGCTTCTTCATAGAGATGTTTAGCGATTAAATATTCAGCGTACGATAAACTTATTTCACGATGTTGTGATGTGTGCTGACCAAATAATTTCAATGCTTCTCCATAAAGATTTTGTGTTTTTATCAATCCAAGGCAGTCTGAAAAATGATCTGAGGATTTGGAGATGTTTATTAGTGCTCTATGGTATTTTTTCAAATACATATCTATTGTGTATTTCCTAAAGTTTTCCTCCATGCCTTTCAGTTTATTGAGAAACGGTACATACTCTTTTGGATCATTGTGTGACATCTGGACAACAGTAAGGGCTAAATCAAGATCATATGTGGCCAGTGCCTCCTGATATAGCACACGTCCATCTACAAGAACATGCAAGTATTTGAGAGCATCATGAATTTGGTTGTCTTCCATGCTATGGTCATCCTGTGCAACTTTAACAAGCTCTAGTGCTTTTTGAGTTTCACGTTTGTCTTTTCGTACATGGGCAGTTAGAACAGAAAGGAAAAATTTCTTATCTGCATTCTTTAGGTAAGCTAGCACAGCATTGCAGATTTTGTCAACCTTGTGTACTTTGGCAGAAAAGAGAGGCGTTGGCAGTTTATGTTTGGCAGGGTAGTGCTGGTTATACATAGTAACCGTCACATCATCATTGTGTAAATCACTTAAAAATAGATTTAAATAATCGGCAGAATTGAGGTCCTCAATAAAGTGTGGTATATCGCTGTAAAATTTTTCAGGGTTGTGATCATAAAAGAGGTTCATATTGATCCTGTGTTTTCTCATTAATTGGAATGCACATAGATATTTGGCACTGTTCAAGTATTTCTTAACAACTGAAATCACAAGTGCACGAGGATAAATAACCTCCAGGTTTCCACGCGGATGCTGCAAGATCACTTTATGTTCACTTGGTGTTACAGTAACAAGGGAAGCTCCTCTGTCAACAGAACGGACAATTTCAGTGATATGGCAGCCGCTTTGTGTATAGCTAGATCTGTCAAAATGATTTTCTATAGAAGCAACATCCTGGTTTCTACTGAAGCAAATTAATTTGTGAGTAGATGTTGTGAATATAATATACTCATCATGGATGGCAAACGATGTGCATTCGTTGCTAATTATTTTGTTATTTAAAAGAAGTCGTCTCTGAGTAGAAAGTGCAAGCAACCCAAATGTTGTAGAAGAACCGTAAGTGAAAGAACAGTACACCATTTTGTGGTATATGTCATTAAACAAAATTGGTGTATCATTGCTATCCAATAACGGGGTTGTTTCACATTGGGAAATGTTATATTTTAACACATTACCATTATTAAGCTGGACAATGACTTCAGGAGTATTGCCATTATTTACACCAACGCACGTGCCAACAATGTGTCCATCAACTTCAAAAACCTTTTCAATAGACATTTCTTCAGTTCCTTTCTTTAACAGAAAAGTAACAATACAGTCTCGATTTGATCCAGTAATAGCTGCAGTAGCAACTATCTGATCAGTACTTGTCCACAAAAGGTTATGTATGGTACGCCAATCAAATCGATCAGATGTTTTATCAATGGTATACTGCAGACTGAAATTGTATGGCTTAATTTGAGAAGAAAATCCATTGCCTCCTGCAGCCATCACTTGCACTTTATCATCACAATCGCTTTTTTCTGGAACGGATGAAAAGCAAAACAAGTTTCCTCCAGTTGTTAGGGCACACATTTCACTTGTTGTAGTGGCAGATTGCAGAAAAGAAACTTCGTTTACAAATTCATTTAAGTGAACTTGAAATGCACACATGGGTGGTGGAACAACCATGACATAAAATGGTGTTAGTTTGACTTTTGTCCCATCAATGACACCAATATATGATGAATCTGTGCTTTTTACATCATCAGCAATGCTGTGGGATATACTACTATCGTAGATGCAGGTTGCCCACTTGTAACGGTAATATTTTCCTGGTTTAGTTATGACATGAAGAAGTAATGTTTCTTCTGGATCCCAACTAGTGTAAGCAATTTTGTCATCATATATCAAATTTTGTTTCAATGCCCAGTGATAATTAGAAACAGTCCAAAGCTGTAAATAAGTCTGCTTTGATTTAACATCTGTACCTATCATCATTAAAACCGAGGAATCAGAATTCCACTCCAGCTTCTTCACATTCACCTGTTCAGTATCAAAAGGTAGAGTAAACTCACCATGTTGCAAACCGTTCAATTCAAAGAATACAACATCATGACGATGAGCTTTCCGTTGAGTGGATGCAATCAGAGAACCTGACGGTTTCCAAGTAAACGGGCTCTCAAGCCCGGCCATATCTTCACTTGTATATTGTAAGTCACATTCCTGATTCCATACTCTAAATCTCCGTTTACCTTGTTCTACACTGCTGATAGCAAAGTACTGTCCATCTCCTCTCCATGCAATCTTCACTTGATTGTCATCGTGAATAGCATCTGTTGCCTCATGTTTTCTTTCTTTTCCCGAGACATACTTCCCAGCAGATCCTTGAAACTGAGTTTCTTTGCTTCCCCAGCCAACATTTACAAATTTTCCTTCACCAAACCCCTCTGCTGACACCTCAAGTTCAGTGATCGGGTCAAAATCATGGGTCATCACAACAACACTGCCACGATTTGTGACAAAAATAACTATGTCTTGAAATGGGCTCCATGACATCGAAAACAAATCACAATCCACGCTTCCCACACATTCACATTCTCCACTGACGACATTACACAGGACAACATCTCCGTGTCTAAGAGCAATGCAAAGTTGTTCTTCACCATACATATATTGCAGTCCAACTATCTCTATTGGCTTGTCATAAGAAATTGCTTCACTCAAATTGACATGAAGGCATTTTTTGTAATCCTTTGAATTGTAACCAATAATTTGTTTTGAGTAAGCCACAAAAAATTTTGACGTTTCGTTGTCTATAGTAAACCAAATCACATCAGTGGGCAATTCAGTTTCTTCACAAAACAGAAGTTTCAAATTCTTCATTTTATCTGTTAAAAACTAAGCCAACAGAATCTAAATATAAATCTACAAACAATTACAACTTCGTAACAATATTCATAACAATTTTTATGTAACACACTACTTCAATATGAATGTAAAATTAATATCGAAACTGGTCAATCAAATGTTTTACATGAGTGTGGTATTCATGAACATGGCCTTATCACTAAAGCATTAAGTCGGTCGACAATCAGCATAAAGTTTAGTTTTTTAGCAGGTGTAACGAATGCTGCATGTACGAAAAAGCATTTTGGACTATTTTTGCTAACATTTGTGAACTTTGTAACGAGTATATACAACCAACATAAGCAAATTTTAACCTCTTCCTGAACTTCACAGTCTAGCTATGTATTAATAAGGACAACAGAAGGTAGAAAACGTAATTGAGACGTTTAAGTGTGAAAATAATGAATTATAAAGAGTTGATTACACAAGCAGGACCTTATATATTCTTACACGAGCATAATATAATAACTGCAAAACAGTAAACAGTAATTATTTTCGCTTATCAACCTTCTAAACAGTGTAATCAAAAAAGAACAGTTCGTCTTTACCAATTAGCATTGACATTGCAATAAGATATGATAATTTTCCCTTAAAATGGCTAATTGATGTTATTCTACTAATAAAAATTGCTTTATGTTTTAATGTGATAGGTTATCGCCATATCACGCAGTTATTTCTTCAAGAAGTGACTTCGCAATCACCATAATTTCTTCACCTTCGATTTCTTTGTTGTCCCTAACCAAGCCACGTAAAACATCAATTGCATTTGCAAGCCTTTTCGTACAGTCTGGAATCATCATTCGAGATTCATCCAAACATTCAATCCTTTTCTTTATATCATGTTCATCTTTTCCACATGATTTCATATCTTCTACTTGCTTCGCCAAAGTAATTATTTCTTGCTCATATGAAGTTCTTTCTTTGGAAATTCTTTTAACAACACCAGTTTGAATTTTTACTTTCTTCAAAATAGCCTCCATGATAATATCACAATTTTCAACTATGAGTTTTATAAACCAATCAGTTAGAAACTATAGCTGCTGAACAAAACATATATATATATTCATAAAATAAAGGCTATGGTACAAACAGTAATATTCAATTTGGTAAAATTATGTGCAAAAGAAAAGCAAAATGAAAGGTTCAAACCAACACTAGACCTCAAAACCGACTTGAGCGGTTGGGGAAACAGGGAAGTTCAGTTTTTATAGACAAATTGCCAAAATTTTAACATTGAAAGTATGAAGACAGTAGTGGAGTCAGGATTTTAAAATTTAAGGGTCAACAAGAACATTTCTTTGATGACAATATTCTCCCAGTGCCTCCCTCTGCACTCTATGTTCCAGTATGGTAAAATCTCTGACCTTCTGAACTAATGTCAATATCTAAGCAACGACTGAAAAATCCATTTTCCAGATTGCAGAGTTTGGCAAGAACACACTCAATATTGCTTTTCATAAGCATCAATGGTGCAGTTTGAGTGCATATTTTTGCACTTAATGACCGAGACAGAACTTTCACAAGCACTAAATTTTTAGGTCATAAACCAAAGTAGAATGTGTGGCACATGAATGTTGTCGCATGAGATTCATCCACGTGCACGCCTAAATTGTTTATTTTTACGCCAATTTATAATAAATAAACCAAGAAAAGCTGGTTTTTTGAATGCCAATGTACAATAAATAAACAAACAATTGAGGCTTCGGTGCTTGCCATCACGCCAAAATATGTGTCTTTCTGGCGCACAATATCTTGTCAAAAATTGCCGAACTTTCCAATCAGGGTCATTAAGAGACTGAATCACTCAACTTTTTGTGTAATTACTTCAAGTGCTTCTGGGCATTTTTGTACACCCGCACTTGCCAATTTTGGTTGGTTGTCATAATCAAGATTCAGAGCTGGGCAATCGTCCTTGTAAAAAGAGCATTGCTTGTGTTTATGTTTTCCTATAAAGAAAAGAGCGCAATCGTTTTGCTGCTCACGCCCCCACTCTTTTTGGAAATTAAAAAATATTTTCACTCTGGCGCATTTTCGGACACCAATTGCATTCGTATGTTACAAGCATCAAATTCGCATTGTAAAACGTGTGTCTGATTGGAGCTGTAAGTGCTTATCATTATTTGTTGTAAATGTTATAGGAAATTTGATGGAATACAATGCTAAGGAGTTCTGCTTTGGTCACAGTTGCCACGATTAATAGATGACTAGAGTATTAAGAACCTTCTAGAATTGTAGATGACAATGTTCAGCAATTTAATATTCTTTACATTCAAACATTGTTGCATGTATAATCGATAATAATTAAGAAACTTAATTACTGTAATTAATAGCGGATTAAATAATTATGTAATTTCGTAACGTACGTACGCTGTTACGAATGTTTGGTACATATTACATTAGTTCAAATATTTTATGCATACAAAACATCGATGACTATCTTTTTATCTGTATGCATTTGCTGTGTAAACGCAAGCGATATCTGCACTCACATAACCGTTTTCCAAAACCGGGCAATAGCAGATTGAAATGTGACATAATAACAGTCCTTCAATAACTACTGCCAGAACCGTAAATTAGTTACGAAAAGTATGGCAGTGACACTACTAAATTGTCAATTGACAAGTGAAATCAGACTGTATGAAACTCACTAGGCTAGAAATGTTGCTTTCACGTCTTTACTTAACCAAAATCTTTGCAGTAATTGAAAGCCAAACAAAATAATCGCGTCTCGGCCAATTCTGATAGGAAATAATTATAAACCAAAAATTAATATAACAATAGCGATTTTTTTGGTAAAATTTATACACTGGCTACCCGACCCTAGAACTGCTATAGCCTATACCAAAAATTTTCATACGGCAAAGTTTTTGTAGACTATTGTGTAACATGAAATTTTAGAAAAATCAAAACCAGTTTAAAAATCGGACATACAGACATTAGTTTTCGGAGTTACAGTTTATTAAAGCTTAGCCTAAGCTTATCCTTGTTTATCACTAACCGTGTATCCAGACGTGTAAAACACATTAAAACCGCCCGGGTTCAGAACACGTTTCAACGTCTGATTTAGTCTTTAAAACATCAAAAACTTTTCTCAAAACATCAATATGTTGTTATCACAACAAAGTTGATACAGGAAGATTTACAGGAACAGTAGCATGGGAATTCTTGTTCTTGTTTTACCATATAACTGCTACAACTTCATTCTATAGTTTCAAGTTCCAACGTTTACAAGATTCCTCACGCGGTTGGGTACATGTGGTAATTTCCCTATTAATTGTACCACTGATGACGCTCTTGCGCCATTATTTTTTATTTCATGTTGGTTGGAAAAAGGAAGCATGAACTGGTATGATTAAATTGTTTTGATTTGTTTTAAATTGAATTGAAAATATGAATCTTTAGGCCTATTAAATAGATAACAGCAACTACGCTACAGCAAAACCGTCACTATACAAACAATCATTTAAAAGGGGTGCGTCATTTATTTACATTGTACGTGTTTTAAAAAGCCACCAACAACTGCAACTATAAGCTGTTTTTCTATTTCTTTAGATTATTTAACATTGTTTACATAATCTAGTATAGCAAATATAAGCAGGTTAGCATACTCCTTTTGAACGTTGACTGCCGAGTTTTTTTTGCTTTTAATTGTCAGTTTTCATTCATCGGGGCTGCACAAAATTTCGATTCGGATGAAAACATTTCACTATACAAGCTGGCACGACATTTTTACTATCATCGGTCAAATTTAGCATGATTGTCATATCGGATCTCTCTCATTGCTAGCTGTGGTCGTTTTGAAGCGCGGATGTCTTACAAAGATGTTCTTTGGGCAAAATTGACTTGAGACATTGTTTTTTTTCTGTTATTGTGTATTGTAATATGTTATTGTAGCATGTAGTTATCGTAATCACTAGTGTATATACGCCATAGTCGGTGTATCCACTATTTATTACAAATACTGTAGTTGGAGGAAGTACAGAAGCATGATTTCCTAAAGATATTATTATATTATACTTTTCTTTGTACTGTCTATCTTTTAGTGCACTTGTGGGCCTCAATATTGTGTTCTTTTTTAGCAACAGAAACGGGATTCCGGTCCCTAGGATGGAGTTTCTTTTGTGCAGTTTTCTTTAAACACCTATTTCTTGTGCACTTAAGATATTCATTGTCATTTTAATCTAACCATGTCACTTTATATATTTATTTCGGTTATTAATATCCGTGCTTTTAATGTTAGGAAACATGTCCTCTTCATCTTCCAACAGTGTAACTTAGTTGTTTCGTTGTTTTGTGTTATTTTGTCCTTAAATTCGTTAAACTTAGGAATTATTTTGTGGGTTTGGTGGCCATGCTAACCTGCCATCTTATAGCACAGTTGCATTATTGCTATCTTGCATGTTTTAAGCAATTGGGCTTCGCCACTTTTTTCTGTTCCTTAACTGTTTGTGAGCATTTGATTTTATTGTGCTGTAACAATAACGGTTAGCAACGTAACTTTCGCTCCGCACAATAAATGGCGAAAAATAATCAATACAATACAATACAATAAAAAATATTTAAGGCCGTAATTGTTATGCGCGATTATCATGCTTGTTTTTGTTACTTTGTTGTTTTTTTTACTTTTTACCGCACAAATTACGCACGTGACACGCAACTTGCTCTACCGCACTCTAAATCTGCATAGAATCTTTTTCTAACCACCTGTGTGTATTTTACTCAAATTCAATTCAATTCTGACGAGAGATTGACGCGGTCTGAAACATATTTATATAAGTTAAGCAAATTCACAGAAAAACATTTGAGGCCTATATACCTGCATTGTGATAGTAGTAACCGCACTATTTTTTAATATAAAATTCAGAGTAATCCTATTTTCTGATGTTCAAGCTAAGCAGCTTCTGTTATGGGATATTGATGTGAAGTAAATATAAACATAAATAAATCATAACAAGTGGGTTTTTAGCTTAAAGTAAACACTTTAATGTATATATAATATCTCAGTGTATTATAAAAACCCGAACATGGGACAACTCTAGGTTTTAGTATACATTGCTCTCCTCAGTGAATTTTATGTTTTGCTTTTTATTTTACTATATTTTGTTTACAAGACATGCGATGCTCTGATTTTTTGGTCCTGCTATAAGTTATACAGTACTTTTATAGAACCGCTGCATTATTCACACCATATACGTTTTAAGCGCTTGGTGTTTTGTGGTTTTTCCTGTTCGTTGATTGTTTACGAGCTTGTTTTTCCTGTGCCATAAAATATTGGCACGATATTTGTTTTCCCAAAACTCAATGGCCAAAAATAAACGATTTGATTTTGATATAATAGACATCAAACAAAATGTTTGATTGATGTTTGTGTTATGCTAAATGGCTTGTTTGAACACACGTTCTTTGCTCCCATAAGCAAATAATTCCTAACATAGTTCAATAAAAAAGTATCAACCAAAACATTCGATATGTATAAGTTATACATAATATAGCAATAAACAAAGTTATTGGCCTGTGGGCTTATAAAGCCTACTCTTACAAAGGCTTACTTTCGTTAAGTCAAACTTTAGAACAACCAATGTCATCAACTAAGTTATGATTAACGCTACTCATTCATTTGCTGCTGCTTACAACCTATCAGCCCTAACCATCAAAGTGTAACGCTTGCACTGTCGTATAGGTACTGTCACTAGTTAATCCAACAATTTTTAACTTTTGATAAGTAGTCCGTAAGGGATTAATCATTGTAGTTGGAGGAGTGATAAAATTAGCCATATGCTGCAAAATTTCAAATACTAGGCTATCATGCACCTCTATGCGTAAATAGTTTGTTAACAATTATTTTTTTAAATAAAAGTTAGAACTAAGACTGAAGATCCCTCTCTATTTCCCAACTATACCTACAAAAGCAACATTTCTAATTTCGCTATGTAGATCCCTTGCTGCACATTTGCAAGGCTGTGCAGCCAATAGGCTAAATTCTTTTCGGTTTCGTCTTACGCCTAATGCACAAATAATCATGTCATTTGTTCTATTCATTTAATAGAGTAGTGCAAGTAGATTTCCATTAAATACGCTCCTAACAGATGGTTTTTAAAACTAAAACGTTCTATGCAATCAGAAAGTTTTTGTGTAAAGAGATAATTGGTAACCCTGTGCTCAAAATACATTTATATACATATTGTCATCATGTATTTACGTTTAATCCAGTTTCCTACCAAGTTTTCTCATTAGCTTTATCAAGGTAAAGGAAAAAACAAGCCCAAAAATAACACACGATACGGAGATTAGCACGCCGACGAGCGTTGAAAATGTTGGTGGCCTAAGTCTACGTCGTCCAAGACCCATGGAGGTGATTGGGTAGTCAGAAAACGGGCCTTCGTCGCCAAATGATCCATTGCTTTCTTGTAAGGCAAGAAGCAAAATTTCTGGCGCAAGATAATTTGATTCTCTCGTTTCCTGCACTGCCATGCCATTCAGCAAAGAATTTGAATGACAAAAGTAGTTCAAAGGGATCCACTTAGACGTCACCTTCAATCTGAATAAACTCGTAGTGTTATCTTACGCTTTGCAGCATGCAGCTGGCGATTACAGCACATGACGCGTTGGTGCAACTTAAATGGTGTGGCAATGGTATATTTGTAAGAAATATATGCCAGTTGCTACTGCTTACATGATGCCGGTGTAGCCATATCTTGGATAAGATGAAATAACTGGGTCTCTGGCAAGTGCAAAATGTCCTGGCTCAATTTTCTGAGAATCAGCCGGAAGAAAGCCACAACATTTTTCAAAGTGATTCTAAATGACAAACAGGTTATAAATAGACAATACGTTGAACCAAATTTACTCAACTAAACATTTACGGAATGTATTATTCTTTATAAAAACTTGACAACCTGGCAAAACTCATCAACTGCTTCTGTAACCCATAATGTAAGTGGTTGCTGCAATTGAGTTAACCAATCTATCATGCTTGTTGTCCCGAAACCGAGCTCAACGGAATGATATTCCTCTTCGACGACAACTGAAAGATTAGTAGCATAATCATAACCAGAAAAAAATATCTAAAATGCCTTAAACGCAGACCTAAAGTGCGTAAAATTCAACGTGCTTGACCTTTACAGCTACTCGTTGCACAAAGAACCACATTTTCCTTTGTCCCTTCACAAAACGGTCCTCCATTGCTAGGTGGCGGGCTGTCACAAGAACGGTTTCGTATTCGTATACCGTAATCGCAGTCGACTGGACAAGTAGAAAATTTGCCCCAAAGTCCCCATGATCCTCTGTTCTCCAAGCAGGCCAGTCCGTCAAAGTCGGGTAAGTATAAATCTGAAAAAAAATCTTGTTTTAATTCAAATTCTAACATTCATAAAAAGAGTTATATCCCACTAATGGCAACCAGAACTTTTTCTGCAGGCTAAAGACCACTTGATTACCTCCAACACATTCACACAGGAATGATCCCGGGGTATTGACACAATTGCTGTTTTTTCCACACGGCGATTCATTTTTGTATTTGCATTCATCTATATCTTGACACCTGCCACCTTCTTCTGATACAATCTCGAATCCTTGCTGACATAAACATGACGGGGTTGTACCCTCTTCGTCCAAATGACATCTACCAGTAAGCAAAAACGATAAGGTCAGTCAAATTTTTCTACAGTGCTGTAGCAGGCTTGTTGCTTGAAAGAAACTCTTCAGATTAGTTTAAGTCAATCTTAAAAAAAAAGTTTGATCCAGAATCTTCCTTGGATTTGGTTTTACCCGAAATCACAGGATGCGCAAAACTTCTCCAAATCAAAGTCCGACTCAATGCTAGAAATCAGTTGGCTGGTTTTTTCGCATGAAGTAAAATTTCCATCATTTATAGCGTAATATCCATTGGGACATGCACATTCGTGTCCGGGCACGTAATTTATGCACATTGCAAGACCTGTTCGAAGAGAGAAGCCTAAACGTCTCCGTATAAACTGATATATACAGAACTTCTGCCAAAGTAAACGGCAACATGTCTATATTACTACCTCAGATTAAATATCGTGTGGTCCACAAGTTCACGATGACTAAGCTCTACCTGAACAAGAGTTTAAATCCGGCTTGGAACATTCGTTTATATCTCGACAATTCTTCCCATCTTCCTTCAAAAGATATCCCAATGGGCAAGTACATCGGTGAGACCCGTCCAAATTTTCGCAGATGAACTGACATTCGCCGTTATCGTAAGAACATTCGTTGAAGTCAATACATGTTTCGCCATTAATACCAAAGCCTGTAACGTAACATAAGTGCAACGTGGCTAAATATAGTTTGAATCAGGCTTGCAAGACAGTAGCGTATAAGTAACAAGTAAGTAACGTGAGTTATTACATATAACGAGAGATATATGGCTACAACGGCAAAGCTAGATCAAATAATACACTGTGCTCATTGTATAAACTATGTCTTACTCTAATATAGGCCTACTTCGCGACCTTTCACCCAACTACAGTATTACCTTACAAATGTCCATAAATATGTCAATACCTACCTTCCTTACAATGGCATTCAAATGATCCAGGAACATTGATGCAACTCGCGTTGGGATCACAAAGTGAGTTTTGGTGTGATGCGCATTCATCAATATCTAAGGTATAAGTTGGGAGTTGCAATGGAAATTACACTGTGATAAGCTTAGCTAAATCTCAAAACTTTTTGACAAAAATCTTGAACCAGGCGAGCGTATTCAAAATTTATTTCAGTTAAGAATGTAAAAATAACATCGAGTTTTTGTAAGAAAAGGAAACAACAAACCTTCACACTTGGTTCCAAACTCCGTCAGTTTGTAGCCTTCCCAACACCTACAGAGATACGAGCCCACCAAATCTACGCATATGTGTTCACAGCCACCATTTTCCATTTCGCATTCATTAATGTCTGAGAATACACCACATGTCATGAAATAATTTATAATTTAAATGGTAATATTAAGAACAATAATAATAATAATAATAATAATAATAATAATAATAATAATAGCAATAGTATGAAAGATCGTATCGTCCATGTAGAGGTGCTTGACGCGCTCGGCATTCCAGGATTATTAAGGTGTTCTACTAATCAAGATATAGAAACACCTTAGTCCTAGACAATTATCGGGGCGAGTACAGCACAAGCAAGCACACATAAACGCAGTCGTATTGGGAAATGCCTACAAACAAGAAATCTTTAAATTTCCCAGAGAATCGAGGTAGTTTTCCGAGACCAGATCGATAAAAAAGAAAAACAAACATTGTGAAGAAGGAAGCCTAAAATAACAATAATCGACATTTAACACTAGAACGGCCGATGCGGTCAATTTGACCGTTTTGGAATTTGAAAGTGCGATATATTTCTTTACGGAAATCGCATGACTGTGAAATTTTTTAAGTTTTCCTAAGTAATAAGCAGAAATGCTCATGCCAAGTTTCAAGCGGAAAACTGCTTTCAGACAAATTTTAGAGGGTGGTTTACCTCCAACGGCCGTTAGCGGTCATTTTGACCGCTAAACAAAAATATCGTTTCTAGGCCTTTTGTTGTACTCAAACTTTGTCTTTATATTTACTAACATACAGCCCGCTTTCTCAGGCAGAAAACGCAGCGTAGCACACAGGCAATTTGCCTTTATCCTAAGTTATTCGATCATTACTTTTTGTAATAAAAGAGTTGAGAACATGCCCAGTTTGTGTTGACCTATTTTGGTTCCACAGTTGAAATGAGCTTGAGTAAAAAAAAGCATAGTCAAATTTATTACATCATGTCTGAAAGACGAAAGCGCTTCACTGCCCAACAAGCTTCTGCTATGCTCAGATCCATAGCTGCGGATGATTCTGGAGGGGAAAGGGAATTTGTTGAAGGCGACGTGTTAGATTGGGAACTCTGCTCCTCAGATGAGATGGACCACGATGAAGAAACTGAGCAACTTAGTGATACACAACAAACCATTGTTCATGAAAGTGATTCACAATCTGCTGATACTAACGTTGAATCCCATTCCACTACATTGTGTGATGGTGATTCTTGTTTGGGTGCTGCTGAAAGTTTGATCAAAAACGAGACAGCAAGAGATGGCACAAAATGAGAATTTATGGAATTCGGCGTAGAAGCACGAGGAAAGCGTGCAGCTCAGAATGTTCTAACAGAGCAATCAGGTCTATCACGCTTTGCCGTTAGAATGGCAGACTCGCCCGTTGGTGCTTTTCAAGCTCTATTTGATAACCATATGCTCAAACACATTCAACAGTGTACCAATGTGGAACATCGAAGGGTCTTAGAAAATGAAGACTGGGTGGTATCACTTTGTGAGCTGAATGCTTTTATAGCATTGCTATATGTATGAGGAGCGTATGGTGGCAAAAACTTCCCCTTTATAATTTTCGGAATAAAGAATGGGGCGTATCAGTTTTTCAACAAACCATGTCGAGAAATCGTTGTCGTGAGATTATGCGTTTTCTACGCTTCGACTTGCGCAGCACAAGGTCAGCACGCTTGCAAACTAACAAATTTGTTCTTATCTCGGATATTTGGAATAGGTTTGTAAACAATAGTATCAGTTGTTACAAACCAGCAGAAAATATTACGATTGATGAACAACTTTTTCCAGCTAAAGCTCGTTGTAGATTCACCCAGTATATACCAAACAAATCAGACAAGTTTGGCATAAAGTTCTGGCTGGCGGTTGATTCGGAATCGAAGTACATCCTAAATGCCATTCTATATCTGGGCAAAGATGAGTCACGTCCACCCACCCAAAGGCTTAGTGATAACGTTGTCATGAATCTCATGCAACCATTTATGGGTAAAGGCAGAAATGTTACAACCCACAACTTTTTCACATCGTTTTTACTTGCCTTAGTTCTCTGCATCAGTTTGTTGAACTTGGCACAGTGACAAAAAGAAACCAGAGACAATGGAATTTTATAACAAGACCAAATGTGGTGTTGACGTGGCTGATCAAATGGCCAGGCAGTATTCAGTGAAAGCAGGTACACATCGTTGGCCCGCTGCTGTTTTCTATAACATGTTGGATTTAGCAGGCATCAATGCTTATGTGCTGTATAATAAAGGAACAGGTGACAAGGTTTCAAGACGATTTTTCATTTTTAAGCTTGCTAAAGAACTACGTGAAGACTACATCGTTGAAAGATCAAGCAGCAACGCTTCGATTGCAAGACCTCAAACACTGCCGAATGCTCGTGAAAAAAGAATTGCCAAGACAAGTAAACAGTGTGAAATAGCTGCAAACAAAACAAAACCAAGAATCGATGTTTCAAATGTAACAAAACCGTATGTGGTAAGTGTACCGCTATGGAGCTTTTAGAATGTATTAGATGTGCGACAACGCAAATGTGAAAAATTTTCCAATTTTGTGACCAGATTTTTGCCCATTCCTTGAAATAAAAATCTTTTTGGTGGATAGATTGTTGGAATTATGTGACTTAAATATTAATTCAATAATTAGGTTGCAAACACGGAAAGCAATTCCTAGAAAAAACGTATTTTCGGAAAAGCGGTCAAAATGACCGCTAGCGGCCGTTGACGGCTTATCGCAACTCTGGCCGTTCTAGTGTTAATAGTAATGTGTTGGAGTTCTTTAGAGCTTTTTGAAGCTATAAATGAAATGTTTTGATTACATTTTGCATTTTTATTTAACAAAACGGTCGATGAACAAAGATAAACAAAAGAAAACATGATCAAAAGAAATTCGGGTGTAAGCAGTACATGCTATATAAAATGAGACTCTATCAATTACAGTGGCTACAAAACACGGTGTGAACGAGTGTACTTACTTGTGCATCCACCAGCTCCGTCTACCGGCTCATATCCAATACGACATTCGCAGACGAAATCTCCGTCAATGTCTTGGCAAACAGAATTATTACGGCAAAGATCGGAAGTTACCGCGCATTCATCGATGTTTTCACAACTGGGCCGTAACAATTTAAAGCTTAAAACTAATTCGGTTTGACACAATATTCTCATTCAATATAGTTGTACATTTCGTGATGTTATTATTTTTTTTAAATATCAATAATGGGTAGTCACTATATCACTGCATTATTTTATTAAAAAATAAGTAAAGAAACAGACCTTCTTTTAAAAAACGACGACTTCAGGGAATATCCATGTTTGCAACCGCAAGTTGGTCCGACGGGTTCGCCCATAGAACAAAGCGCGTTTTCAAATCCGCAATGCGTTTCGGTAGTGTGTTCGTCGCAGAGATTTTCCGCTGGTTGTAATATGTATCATAAAATAGTTCAATTCAGTATAGATACAAATCAGTATTCTTTGGCGTAAACGTAAATATGTTCACCCATTTACCGACGAAGTTTACCTAACAAATAATTCAGAATACAGTGCATCATAATTCAAGCTTACGTATACACGTTCTTCGATCGTCATCAAGTACGAAGCCCCTATTGCAAGAACACAGATAATGGCCAATCTCGTTATGGCAATTTTGTGTGCACAGATGACCAACTTCACATTCATCAACGTCAGTGCAGTTTTCTCCCACCTAACAAAATTATGTGGAAAGTGTCATCACATATACCGGATGGTAGTTACGGAGTTGTACGATCAAATGCAAGGCAGTACTGTAGGGCAAAGTTCAGTATATCAATTTCCACCCTCTTGGACTTAGAAAGATTTCAAACCGTAAAAAGAGAACTTACGAGAACGAATCCGCTTGTACACTCGCAAGAGAAGCTTCCAACAGTATTTTCACATATCACCTGGCAGTCTCCGTTGTTTTTGAGACATTCATCGTCATCAACGCAAATGGAATCTGTGAACAAATATGACATGAAGCAAAGTTTTATTACATGTCGAAAAATAAATTTGTCTCAAAGTAATACATTTTATGGCCTGAAAGGACATGTAGATTGCAAGCAGTTTCCCCAAAGGATACCAAAGCGACTAATTTACCTTTCCTACATCGGCATGTATACGTATAAAGCTGTCAGGTTAAAATAAAAATATAAGCATGAGCTTAAATACGCACTTTGCTCGACGAATCCGGCTTGGCACAAACAATAAAATCCTCCTGGCGTATTAACACATTCGGAATAAGGTTGCGCGCATACAGATGTAATTTCTTCACATTCATTGACATCTTGTTAAAATGATTTAAGTATTATTTCAAAAGCAAGTTCTCAAATACAAACTAAGTTTCATGACTAAAAATTCTTTTGCAAAGAAGAAACATCCGCTTTTGTCCGATATAAAAACTTGGTGACTTTAACAAGCCTAAAGTTAATTTAAGATTATTAACAGAATTTAAGCAAAAAGTTCCAATACAGCATTCTGTTATTACAGGGAGTATTTTGGAAACAAGCTAAGACCACCACTAACTTATATGACAAACATATACCATTGCATGTAAATCCATCGCCATCTAAAATCCAACCATCATAACACGAACAAGTGGGGACACCATCCCGCAGGAAACAGCTATGGTCGCAGTGTGTCTGATTTTCCTGAACAAGGTTATCACACGATATTGAGTAACAGTCTACTCCATCACCGGTCATTCCATCGGGACATATTCCACAGGAATAACCGGTAGAATCATCAGGATTGCTCACGCATTGCACATCTGTAGATTCAAAATTATTCGATGTCTGCTCTGTGCTATTTGTTCAACTCAAGCTTACGTGCAACAACGTGCAAAAGTAACAAGTTTAGCGATAGTTCACAAACTAAACCGATAACTTACCGGCGAAACAAACATGATAGTCACAGGGATCCAACATATATTGACATAATGTACCGTAACTCCAAGCCGAACAACTACACTTTGCATTTCGTAACCAATTTCCATCTTTCAACAGGGCGTTAGTAGATGTCGGATCGCCCATAGCATAACTCTGTGATAGACAAGCAGGATTGTTGCAACAATTAAGCTCTGCATCAAAATTTTTCTATAGGCAAGCTAAATACACAAGGTTTTCCAAGGAACACTTTTCCTGTCTGATTAACATCTTATCCCCTGGAAGTTTCTATGTGACTATTACAACGTACATAGGCCTAATATCATATCTCATGTACAGTCTCTAGGTCGAACGCCGTCGCATATGCACATATAATGATTAAAAGTTTGAAAGACACCTGCTTTGTAATGTTAGAGCCACGTACTGTATACAGCCTCCGTTATGAGACAATAATATTAAACATTCATAACTTCGGGGCAAAAAAGGCGATTAAATCTTAACAGAATTTTCTGTCTAAAAAGTTGTTTTTATACTAAAAATAAACGTCCATGGGATACAGGATAAATTCAGTGTCCACTGTCCCATGCCGAAATATCCCATAGGACAAACGCCAAGGGAATAACATTCCGAAGACCAACCCTGTATATGCATCAACTGATGCTATTAACATTGCTTTTCTATACAAAATTTTTAGAAAACATTTTTGTCCCTTACGTCTTGATAAAGGCACTGCGTTTCGTTCAAACACAAACATAACACCAACGACTGAATATAAGTCCCAACAACCGTTACCGTTGAAGGTAACAGAATGCTAGAGTTTGCATTTCCAGCATCAAGAGTGTCGCCGACAGTATCATTGCCTGCAAGTAATAGGACTTATTCTCATGTTGCATTTACATTTTAATCAAAACGAATACCAAATAGTAGTATAGATTATAGAAGATTGTTAGAAACGTTTAATCCAGCTTTGAGATATAGTTTGATCTCTTATTGTTAGAAATTACCAAAACGTTACGCAATACCAAAGTAAAATGATTTTAAACAGATAATTTTAATTTTAAAAATTACTTCTAATCAAACTTCTTTTATTTGCCTAGTCAGTTTTGTATGCCATGCGAAACAAACATAGCAACAACAAAACAAGCATCACACACACCTTCAGCAGCATCTATAAGAATCTCCAAAACTATCGGTGTTTGCAGCATTTCCGGTAGAAGTGAAATATCGGGTAATGGTTGATCATCTCCTG
Organism: Clavelina lepadiformis; assembly: GCF_947623445.1. Classification (NCBI taxonomy): domain Eukaryota; kingdom Metazoa; phylum Chordata; class Ascidiacea; order Aplousobranchia; family Clavelinidae; genus Clavelina; species Clavelina lepadiformis. The sequence continues at coordinate 9,186,605 of NC_135244.1, read as the reverse complement.
ATTCAAGCAAACTTTTTTCACTGATTGTTTCGCCGCTCAAATCAAGGAAAAAGTCGTAAACAGAAGAACCTTTTGAGACTGATTTCGGTAAAAGTGTGCCAGCTGAATTTTCCGCAACACGCAAGTAAGGTCGCTTGAAGTTATTAGTCTAAACAAAATCAATTACCTATAAACATTATAGGTATTCAATAAGCAAATATTTTTATAAACGTATAGCATCTTCTTGAGACATAGCTAACTCTCATGTAAACATTTTCTTACCTGGACCGTACATTCCATTTGGACGACAGTTCCCAAACGAATGTACAAGCTGTCTTGACAGTATGCATTTGTCTGCAAAACACCATCCATATTCACGGATGGTGCATATTGAAGTTTGAGCAAAGTATTTACAACAGCTGTGGAAAAGTTGTTGCTTCCACTTCCATCATAAGATTTCTCGCAAACCGCTTGAAAAAAGTTGTCCGAGGTGATGTTATCACAGACGTTTTCAGACCCATAAAAAGAGTCTTCTTTTCGCTCCATAGATACCTTGGAAATAAGGTAGAGTAAGAAAAGTATACATAACTCACAATTCACAAAACATTGTTAACAGGTTACCAACCGTGCTCACAAACTGGTAGATATCCATCAACAAAGAAATGTTGCTCTCTTTTATTCCCATATTATGAGCAACAACATGCAACATCCAGGATCTTGCCAACTGATCTTCCAGTTGGCTAGTTTCTAAACGAACAAGTGGCTTGCCTGCATCTTCAGAATCTTCATAAGAAGGCAAACGGAGGCCAGTTGAGGTAATAAAGTCATTAGTGTCATCATCGTCATAATTTCCTGGTGATAAAATGATGGTATCATAGAATTGCGATGATAAAGGGTTCGATTGTAATTATAGGCCATGTAGCCCACTCACCAAGAAGCCCAGACGTTTTTCCTTTGAAGCTGTGGGGCAGTCGAAGTGAAAAGGCTAAGGAATTTTTTACATCTCTCACAGAAATTATGATCATTTCTTTCAAAGTGAAGTCTATTTCTGAGTACACAACTGTGCCGTGTACAACGTTACCGCCTGTTATATAAAAATGCTTTACACAACCGAAAAAGGCGTTGGGTTTTTACGAAACAAAAGTTAAAAATATTTTCTTAAGTATCAAACGTTTATGAAAACCAAAATTGAATTTAGCCTATTGCTTTAAGTTTGAACGAGGCTATGGGATAAGTTTAAAGTATGGTTACTTTAAGGTAAGGTTATACGATCAGCAAACTACGTAAAACACTTCAACCTTTACCCTGATACTCAAATCCAACGTTTCCAGATTGAAAGTTCTCATGCCCAGCCACAAGGCTAAGATAACCTTGCTCATCAAGCTGAACTTCAATCGGTGTTGTCATAAACTGATCTTTGAAAGCTAATCGAGTAAAAACTACCGAAACTAAATTTTCATCTAACAATCGATAATCGACTGTAGCTTGGATGATTAGCGGAACACTTTGCAGCAAAACGTAGTTTCCGGGAAGGTTCATGTGCAAGAGGGCGCCATCTAGTGTCATTAAAGTTGGATCACCACCGCCTAGAGCCAACGACGTTAAGGTGTGAATTTCAGAAGCTAAGGAGAAAAGAAGTTTTAAATTTCCGTTTTATAACAACACAAAATGCGTGATGAGCACTGTACAGAATTAGGACTAAAAAGATTAACGACTTGAGCGAAATTCCAAGTAGTTGATCTCAGAAACCCAGTTTCACAACTTACTGGCAATAGGACGTTTCTGGGTAAATAACAGACATGTTCTCACATCGCTTGACTCCTGACTACTTGGCAAAGCACAACAATCCAGCATTGGTAGCAAATCCTCATCCATGTATTGCATGCTATTTTTGTCGTTGTATCTTCAAACGCAAATGGAACAAAAATAATATAAAAAGGTTTTTCTTGTAAAGTTGTAAAAATCTGTAAAATTTCTTTCCTGTTACTGTAAATTAAGTAGTGTAGTACACTAAAATGCACTGTTTTACCGTCTGGCAAATCCTGAAAAATGCCATCGATTGCTATCAGACAGCAGGATGCCATTGAGATAACAGCAATCAACATTCCAACCGTTTGCGTCAGGTACAACTTGGGTGTAACATTTCAAGGTAAAATTTTGGACAATTTCTTTCCATTGCTAAAAAAGTAAATGAAATAGAATAATGCGATGCATAGTCAGAAGATCAATTACTGTAAGCCAACATAAACATTTCAATTATACCAGTAAAACCGATGCTTCTTCTGGTAACATGCGGGTTATAATTTTCATAAAGGCTTCGGTTTCAGACCAGTGTTGTGTAGATTTCTATACAGCGGAAACAACAAAAGCTTAATTTCGCGTCAGGTTCTTCACTGAGTGTATTACTACTTACCCATACAAGCGATTCGAGCAGAACAGCACTTTCTTTCGGAGGACACGTTTTAGAAATTTCAATGTTATTCGTCAGAACTTCCTCTGAGTTCCAACGCAAGCATGTAAAAGCTCCTAAAATGGAGATTTCACACATGTGGAAGACATATTTACAACGCGTGATGCATTAGCATATGCTCGAAGAGAGTACTGGGGTTAAAAACCTTACCCATTTGCTGATAAACTGCATGAGCTTATAAAATAACAGGCAATTTATGTATCATGGCACCACGCGATACCTTCCATGTACGTTTTTTTCTACTAACGCCAATACGATGGTATAATGAAGATGGGTGTGTTACATAATAATAAAACATACTGAAATAAAAGAAACATGTTCTAGCTACGTTCCAGGGCTTGGATAAGCTCCACGCTATTGCGAAATTGCCACAATGAGCTGTAAAACAGCTTTTGCGCACGGTAAATACCATATTTACCTGAAGCCGAAACATTAAAGAGCATAACAGGCAACTGAGTATCTTGAAGTTTGCTGATATTGAAGATTGGATGTACATTGTACAAAATCGCATCATCTAGCACGGCGTAACTGAAAAATGATAACATACAAATTCAAATAGAAAAAGGACAATGTTATTTCGATACAGATTGGTCGGCAACTTACAACTTGTTGGTTCCGAGCTCATTGGCCTTCACGATATATCCATTAAATACACTTGGCCCAAGCGAAACATCTGATTCTGCTTTTGACACGACTGAATTTACTCGGAGGTCTCCATAATTAGTAATGGAGTACGTGCGGACAAAATCAGAAGCAATTGTTACCTGGAATGACAGCGATTCACCACTGCTACCGTCCTTCCATTTTGGTGTTATTCCTTTCCACGTAATTATCACCATAAGTAGAGTCTGAAATCGTTCTGTGCTGTGCCTTCTGATTATTTGGTCTGCTTGTGCCAGTGTAGCCCTATTGACATTGCCTCCAAAGCGGTCAAAAGATTCCAAGCATACGCTGGATCCAGTCAAGGATGATAAGCTTGATCGCATCCACAGCGGCAATAAAACGGTCTCAAACTCGTCTAGAAATCTGAACTGGAATATGTGGCTTGGATTTTGGAGCAATTGAGCAGTGGAATGAGGTAGATTTGTTTGTGACATCACTGCAACTCCGTTTTCGGCTGCGTACAAGTACCGTGCACTGGCGACCCCTAGGTTACTTTTGCGAACTGGAATAGGATATGGTAACCGTAGCTCCAGAAACTTGCTGCTCTTTGATCCAGTCGCAGACGTATCTCCGCGCCGACATATTGCGCCGTCGTTGTGAGGAAACCATAACGATTCCAATGCTGGTTGATCAGAACTGAGGTCTGGTCTAAATAAAGTAATTTTTATAATTATTTTTTCATGTTAGAATTCTCAAGAACGCATATTTATAAAGACAATGAATGTTTCTCAGCTTACTCGATGTTGACATGGGTGTCCTCCTTTCCTTGCAAAATTATTCTTTCACAGCGTTTCAGGTTTCCATTTCCGTAAAACGTGGGAATATAACCTTCTTTACACGTACAGCTGCAAAAAAGCGCAAAAGAGTCGTTTGTCTTGTCAAAGAGTTAAATACAAATCGTAGGCTACTTAAACGGTTCACTTTCAAGAACAATCGAAAACAATTTAATATAGTTTCCATATCATGAAGTACTTGTAGCTGTCCAATGATATACGGTGACATATTCCTCTTCCACGAAGTTGATCGCATCTGTCGCTAATATCGGAGCAAAAGTCAATGTGTGTATTAGGGCAAGCTTCCACTACGCACGGGATACTATCAGTTGATGGACCTAAAGACGATCGTTTGCAAAACTAAATTCTAAATAACGAAGAACTTAAATAAGCGGTGACTGAAATGAAAATAATCCCGACCCGAACAGTAAGAAGCGTCTTTCTCGACGGCTGCTAACATGCAACTTCTCATTCTTTGTCTTAAACCGGTGCCACAGACAGATGAGCACTGACTGAAGTTAGACCATGAGCTCCACGCCGGTAAATCGCCACCACAAGCTGTGGAAGATGTTTTGTTGCATATGCATCTGTGATACAGATTAAAACACGGTTTTTAACGTTTTAACTCAAAAGTGTAGAAAAATTTGTTCATTCCGATGTCAGAAAAAAAACTTCTTTCTACTAACTGTACCGATGAAATGAGTTGATTTTTATCATCTAGGATTCTAGGTCATAGTAATTTTGCACCTGATTCCTGGCGTAATCTCTTCGCAAACTTCATGTTTGCATGTTTCAGACGAACAATTAGTGGCGTCGTAGCACAATTTTCCATCACCGTTAAAACCAAGTTTGCAAGCGCAAGAATAAGAGCCTACAGGTACAAAAAATTTCATAGAATTAAACTTTACATTATACATTATCAAAAGAAGAAGAAAGCTTGAGTACAATCACCTGGCGTATTTGTGCATGTTGCATGTTCATGACATTGATTTGGGTCCATTCCGCATTCATCGATATCAATACAACTTCCAGTTTGATAAAGAAAACCTTGGTCACACTCCACTACGCATAAATGGCGAAGATCGTGTGGCACAAACAAATCTGCAACAAAAGGTATATGTACTTCAATTAGGGATGATTTATCAGAAAAAATTGTACAAATTGTATAACATGTGGTAAATCCAAGCTATTCCGTCTTGTAAGCTATCGTAAAACTTACTGTTCAAGAAAGGAAACTGGCACATAGATATGTTTGCGCAATTGCCATTTTGATCAATAACCTCATCTTTTGACTGGCAGACGCACTTATATCCAACAAACAAATCCTGACAATGAGCTGAAACGGAACAATGATGCAAATTTCTCGAACATTCATCCATGACCCTGGGTCCACAGTCATAGAAGAAAGATGTGGTGGCAAGGTTGTGTTGAAGATCGATTAGCTGGTTTCCATCCTAAATTACCGAATAATTATTCAGTAACAATTTTGAGAATACCCATTTACTTAACTACTCATATAACAACACAACAAAACTACAAATTAATTTGATTTACTCTATCGCACATTCGTGCACAAATCACTTTGTGAATTCCAATAGTTTTTACCTGTGCGGAAGTAGTGAGGTCACTATATACCAGCACATAAATCGTAGTTAATTTCCAGCAAAAGTTATACATCCCAGAATTGAGCGGTAACTCAAAACCGCTTTCTAAATCACTGAGGTCCATGCTTTGAGTTCTCTCATATAACGAAAACAAAAAACTTTGACTTTGCTCTTCGGTACGGGAAGGTTCAACAACCGAGCACCCAGGTATACTTTCCATTTTATCCAGGTAGTGAGGTAGTGTAATTTTTTCCGGATTAGAGTCAAAAGACACTGGTTCATGGCAAATATGAAAACTCATTTCAACGGCGGCTTCATCTACAATAGGACCGCTGTTATATACGGTGGCTTGCAATCGGTATGGTGCATAGACCGGAACCATGGCAACATCGCTTAAGCCGAGTAGGCTGAATTCATCTATGTGTAATCTGTGCACATATACAGCGGAAAGGTTATTTTGAAGTTTGGTGGTACAAAGAAGATTTTGTATTCCAAAAATTCACATAAATTTTCCATAATACCTTGTATCTTTGGGACAATTTTCGATCAAAATGTCGTTCAACTGATATACGTTGTTTAGCATATTAACTTCATTCAAAAGTAAATATTCGTTCTGATTCGAGTTCACAAGGTGAATTGATGTCTATAAAGGCAGTGTTTGGTGAATTTACTGCAAGCATTTTACAATGTAAAGGCAATATGCTTTTGCTTACCTGAAGAGTAACTCGTTGAAAACTGGAAAAACAAAGAAAAAATAAGTCCTGCTCGCTGAAGATAATGTCTTCTAGGACGTAAGAAGCAGAGTACATTATTTGATCGGACGAATAAAGCACACCATATGCAGTAACATCTTCAAAATGCACCTGCTTCTTGAATACTGCTTCTACTGGAGCAGAAGCATCACCACTCTCAATGCGCACCACTATTACTATATAGATGACTTCCTTTAGCTTGTACCCGTTACATATTACACTGCTTAAAGTTTTATTCAAGACTCCAGACACGGCCACTTCTTTTTCAAAAATCTCTTCATAATTTTCAACCTGGCACAATCGAGTCCTGGACCTCATATCTAATAAGCGCATCAAGAATTGCAAATTGATGGTCAAAGGTTGATCATATTGAATGTTCTGCTCATTGTAAGTAAATGGAGGCACAATGATTAAGCGGCTATCCGTATCGGAATTCGAAAAAACAATGTCCAATTCACCGCCGCAAACAACATCAGTGGTCAAGGAAAAGCGATTGTTGTAATCCACCAAATCAGTAAGCGAGGTATCGGCAAACCTTACAGCAATCGTCCAGGAGACATTACGAGCAACCAAGCCCATATTCACATCGAGATTTAGAATTCCGTGGTTGGACAGCACATCACACCAATAGGATAAGGCTTGATGCCTAAATGCAACTTCTACCAAAGCGGTGTTCTTTGAATCGGTACCCAAAATGTCATCTCTGCTGTTCACTTTCGAGGGTAGTATTGAAGACGGTTCATTTACCGGTACTATGTAAATAAACTTATCCTGGGTAAAGTCGATTACGTTAAGAATAAAAACCGCTTCCTCAGGAAATAACTCAACCAAGGAAAATTCCTCTGAGCAAATGTTAATTTCAGATTTTAGAGTAAAGTTGGTGGCAAAAGCCAAGCTTAAAGGACGAGGTTTTGGATCTTTTGGTTCCATGATTACAGGATCACTAATTTTCAGTGGAGATGTTACCGAATCATATGTGGGTAAAGTCCAGAAATGTACAACGGGATTAGCAAATGAAATTACGTCATTGGGACAGGCTAAAACTTTTGACACGGTCCTCATATTGTCACTTCGCACGATATCGTTGAAAGTATTCGCTTCATCAAGGACAGCTAGTATCGAAATTTTGCCACAAATATGCCGATCGATGTTTGCTAAATGACCCGGCACAGATAAGACTCCATTCAATTGTAGCTGTGATAAAAGAAGGTTATTTATTTTTTCAAAGTCTTGAGCCGAAGCAAACTGCTCAATTGAACTTTTGATGACGAGAAACTTCTTTTCCACATCTTGCATGGACTTGATGTAAAGAGTAAGAATAATATTCTTCATATCGATGTTGTTTCGCAAAGAAAAAGCACTGTAAAACAAAATCGATAATAACAAATCCGTTCACAAACTTTTCCACATATTCAAGCCTCCAGCAGAACGTTCTTTATTTTGCAAGATTCACCTTGCTTTGTTGAAGTTCATCATCAACGAAAAGGAATAATTTGTTTGCAAATCAAGCCAAGCTGAAGATATAACATTAAACGATGTAATGGAAAGTTCCAAGTCGTTTCCTAAATCTGCATCACATTTTATTAGATTGTTGACATGAGTGGCTAGTGGTATGTAATTGTTATTAAGCAGAAGCTCTTCTTCCATTACGGCAGGAGACCCTGTTAAAAAACAAATCACAAAATATCAGCACAGAATATATGATATAAAATGACCTGACAGCACAGTTTAGCTCTTAAGTTATAGGCTTACTTAGCTTTTTTACCTTGTATGAGGAATATTAGATACAAAGGTGCGAAGTTACAGATTGATTGAGAAGGTTTGATACTTGCTTTTACAGCTATCCTGATGCTAGAAAAAAAAACAGTTAGAAACTACAAGCGTAAAGTAAATCGAATTTTTTCCGGTTTCTTGATGAGTGTTCTAGGGATTTGGATATTTCTCATGTACCTGCGATCGGAAACGTGCTTTCCTGAAAACAAGCTCACATTGATCTTAGCTTCTTCGTCTTCCAAAAGACTTAATATTGGATCATTCGAAAGGAAAAAACGAAGGGAAGCAAGAAATTTGTTATTTACATAAAAATAATCTTTAACGTTTGAACTACTTTTTGCGCTTTTGATATTAAACGTCATTAAAATTTCTTGTTCGATATCAGGATAGAGATGCATGCTAGGGAAAACTGGTTGCAATTCAAACGAAGTCACAATCATAAAGTCGTCTGCAAAAAATAATATAGGCATTGCAGATTCATTTAAAGATGTATATATGATCTGCATTACTCAAGAAACGTTTACTTTTGCAATCAAGTGTTAGAGGATGTACTGCGAGGTTGTTCATAGGCTGAACATCAATCATAGACCCTTCGGATGCCTCAACTTCGGCAATTATGAATGCCCGACCACAATAAAGGCTGTTCCAGCCGAAATTCGACTGAAAGGGCAATGTACTGGTAATGATAAGTGAACCGTCACTTTCTTGCGTGTGGTGTTCAACTTCCGGTATCATTGCCACCACTTCGGCTGACGTCACTCTGCATTAAGCCATTGGTTAGTAGGACTTAATTGGTTACTGATCTAAAATATTTTAACATGGTGCGTCATGAAATTCAGTGAGCAGATTCTTCTCTATTGCTTACATAGGAATACGTGTAATTTCCTGCAACGACAGCCAATATCTAAGCCTGAAACTGCTCCCGAAAAGAGAAGTAATCGATTTTGCCATCAAATTTTCGTCATACGCTTGATACTTGATCAATACTGACAAATGATTCTCCTCATTCTCTACGATGTCACTCATTGAGCTAATCCAGCTAACGTCAAAATCGACTAAATGAACAGCATTTGAGCAGGAAAGCAGAGCTTTGTCAATAGGTTCTAGTCGAAAAACCTCCACTTTTGTTGACCCTAAGAAGTTGTATTAATAATATACAACTTCAGTAATAGCCTATCTAGAAGATGTTAGGTGCATTTTAGAACACTTAACAAATTAAAAAAAAAGTTTCAGATCAGAGGCCTATTTTCTATACCTTCTGCTTTGATAGTAGTTACAAAGCACGGCTCGTAGTTTTCTGCGCATACATCGTCTGGTACGTACAACTGTAGTTCACAAGTTTCGAACCATTGCATCACCTGGTTTGTCGAAACTCGATCTAGAAGTGTCGTATACATAGCTTATTTAAAGTAATATGTGGTTGACGTAATTAAAAAGATATAAGCGAAGGGCGCTGATGCAAAACTAAGTATAACTAAGCTACAACAAACAATGTGCATTGAATATACACCTAACTATTTTTCTATGTACAATGCTAAAAAGTAATAAGCATTGTCACAGCAGCCAGCGATTATATTATTTCAAATGCTAACAGGAAACTACTTACCAGTATGGTTTAATCTGCATGACACTGAACTTTCGTTGGATTGGACGATATTTTGCCCTGCTTCATTGCAGCGCTGAATGTACACTTCCATGTTGTAAATAAGTTTCTCCACTTCGTGTTCAAAATTTTGTCCAAATTGAAAATCAAATACGACTGTCATCTTCGTACCGGGAATATATCGTACAGGAGAAACCACCAATTGTTGAGCGTAAAGAGCTAAATTAGTAGCAGGACAAACAATAAAAACATTCTCAGTTAAGTGAGTCGATGATGTCATTTTGCCGTCAGCGTAGACAGATGTAATGGTGGACGACATTTTCCAAGGCCTTCCGCACAAAGCGCCATCAGTGGGGAAATTGGGCAGCAATTTTGGAAAGCAACTATCAAAGTAAACGTCATTGGATGGTCTACAGCGGGTTTGTCTTTGAAGCCAGAGTGCGTTGGATGTTTCTATTCTTGATAAGGTTTCAAATTTATTCGTTATCATGAGAAGATCAACAATGGTGTGCATCTCTGTCCCATTACTTATAACACATTCATTTTGTGGATGCAGGTGAATGGATAAGTATAACTCAGGGATAACAGCTGTATTTTCGTCCGCTGGTATTTGTATGAAGTCAGTTACCACGAGATGAAAACTCGTGGATGATTCACTGGGAATTATAGAACCTCCAGACATTTGGAAAGAATCTATCTGGTTGGAAAATCGACTGACTCCATCGTCGCATGTACCGGCGTCAATGGCTTCCGTGACGTAGTTGTTGCTTTCGTCAATTTCGTCGTATTTACCTGTTTGCGGTATATCATAGTTAAGCGAGATCATGAATATAACCTCCGTGAATTTGCAAAACTTTATATGCAATATATTATTAGTAAATTATAAACTATATAGAATTATACAATCATACTACATAATGTTGCAAATGTAATATGTACACAAATGTTTATAGTATATTTTCCTACCTTTTACATTTCCACCGTTTGAATACGGGCTATCAACTTCTAAAGTGATATAAAAATGGGAAACGTTTGAAGCCGCAAGAAGAGCACAAACTTTTGATTTAAGTTCCGCCGACCACACCATCGACCCGCTTACATCCATTTTTGTATTGTAAGGCAAAGAACCTCCAATACTAAAATATAAAGGAAATAGTAACTCACATATTGACGTACGTGAATAGAACATCCCATCTAACGTTAAGATTTATTTAAGTATGAACAATGTTAAGAATGAATCGTCTTGGTTGGGTTATATAAACATTTGCATTATAATAAAATAGCTGTACAGTTGATACCTCAAAGTTTGGAAATTTCGGTTTATCTCCTCGTAATTAACCTCAATATCATCACTGGAATACTTCTTATCAAGTGATAAGAACAATCTGTACTGAATTTTGTTGGGATTTTCGGTTGTAATTTCCCAAATAGATCTTTCGCCGTATTCATACATTGTTGAGATTCCGACGGATGCTGAAAAGGGAATTGCAGAAACGTGCAAGATATTGGTTTCAAGTTCCGTTCTTAAGGCTAAAGCCACAATATCTATTGCCGGAGCGACGCCTTTGCGCGATGGAGCCAAATAGCAAGGCAAATCTAATCTTGTCCAAGTCGTTCCGAACGACGTTGCCCGAGTCAAATCATTCACAGCATCACTGTTGCCACGTAGAACTTCTACTCCCAGAGATCTGCAGAAACGCGTTAAACATTGCAAGAGCAAACGATGCCACCAAAATATAAACTGATGTAGCCTACTCAAATGTGGAAAAGCAAAGGTATTATGCAGAAATATATTTCCGTGGTTTTATACCTGACATTGATACAAGGCATTGTTGACTCGTGCACCAATACAAATCCTTCAAGTACATATCGATTGACTAAGCTGGGTTCGCTAAAACCTTCCCTAAATTTATTTGGAGGTTCTGTTACATCCAGTCTTGGTACAATGGTTGGCCACGTGCTTTGACTTTCTTCACCTATGCTATCAGCCGTAGTCACTTCATTTGGTAGAGGTTGAACTCTCTGACCGTCCCCATTGAAAGAATTGCTCAGCCACAAGCGTAAACTATGAAAGTGAGGGCAAGATAATGTTATTCTTTAAGAACCTAACCTAACACAACCTAGCACAAAATCCTTTCCAATCGCTCACCTGAAATGTTCTTCAAAGATCTTTGCCTCCTTAAGATTCTTGCAGTCATAGGATTTAGAACAGGCAACGTAAATCTCAATACGTAACGGAAAACCAAATTCATACCAAACGTAAGGTTGCATGATAAAAGCCTGCAGCAAAAAAATGTTCAAAAGTTGACAATTGTGCAAAATATTTCAAACACTTATGGCAAGTGAAGTCTAGCAATATGCAAAAAGCAGTAAATAAAATACATACATGCAGTTCAACGACGTTAAAAAGCTCGACATTGTCGCAATTGAAGCCCGTTGGAGAATCGACAGAACGGGACGCAAAGACTTGATCTTCCCCATCCAAATCCAAAGTAGCTAGACTGAGAACAGAATTAAATGCGCAGATCGTTTCATTTGCTGATTCCGGGATAACTAATTCACCGCGCACAAGGTAATCGTAGAAGTGATATCCTCCTCGAGCTGATTTTGATGATTCTGCGCATATACAAAGGTTAACACAGAAGTATTTATCTGAAATGGGACTAACTGATTAAGTAAAACGAAAAGCTAGCAGTCCACTGCAGCTCAGAGAAAATAAACAAGAAAAGAAAAAAGATCCCTGGAAAAAAGCATTTGAGAAAAAAATTGACCAGTTCTTGTATAATATGGTCACGTATAATGAGTGGCCAGGTCATAATCCCCCCACAATTCCAACCACAAATAGCATGCTATATACAAGAACCCCAATATATACTGCATGCAGCTAACAGCGCAAACTCTTTTATTAAGCAACTTACCTGGTTGTACAACCACATTATTGGAATAGAGCTCAATACCTCCTGTGGAAGCTACGTTTTGTGAAGTACTGGCAGTTGCAAACGTTTCTATGTTAAGTCCATTTTCAACATCCACAGTCTTTTCCACGTACTGTGGAACAGCTACACGCAGCTTAATTTCAAACGTAATTATTGTTCTTCCAAAACTTTCCCATGTTCTTAAAAGCAGATTGTCTGAAGAAGAACCACCTATTGTAAAATCTTCTATTAATAACAACGTGCCTGTAATCGTACAATCCAACGCCATAGGAAAGCTTGCAACATTATTGGACAATGCAAGTTCCCCGTCGATTCCGGCCACACCTAACAGTAAAAATAAACGAGGCTCGCAATTCTTCCGTTTTTCGAATAAAGGTTTTAGCTGTTGCGGATCCGGAATCCTTATCTCGGCGGTTAAAAATACAACTATTGTCCTTTGCATTTGCACGATCGATGGTGTTGCTACTGCGACGAGGTCCAAGGAAATGTCTTTGGAGTCTAGTTTCCTATCAAGGGATACTGCAGCCATCCAGTTCAGATCTTTTTCCTTTATAAATTCTGTAATAGGATATTCGGTGTTTTGTTCGAACAAGTTAAACCACCCTTCAAAACGCACAATTTGTCGAGGAATGACGAGAGGAGGCAGTTGAGTTTCAACAAATGGCAGTTGAGGAGTAGGGTGAAACCTTGTATTTAACACAGGGCTCATAACGTAATCCAAAGCCTCCAAATCAATGATGTCAAAAACACAATCTATTTGAATAGTGACAGCCTTGAAATTTGTTTGAGCATTTTCCAGAGTCACGAAAGACTTCTGAAAGATGGAAGAACTTTGTGCAATTACAGCCATCCCCACGACAAGTGGGCCGCATGAAGTGGCAGGAAGCTCTGTCAAAACAACAAAATATGACATAATCAAGCTCAAAAGAGCAATCTGTTCTTAGTCTACGATCAAAATTACCACAATGTTTATAGTAAGAGTAAGATACAATGCGATTTTTAATCGTAAATAGTATACCAGTATATAGAATCATTTCTTTCTTTTTTTCAGTTTAAAAAATCAGGAAATACTAAAAACTATAAACAGAGATTTCCAGAAATAAATTATTTTAAGAAAATTGACAACTTACTTAAACCTATAGTGATATCGCTAAGCACAATAGTATCATGCTCATGCAAGGACGCTTGCAGTGACGCTTGTTGTGCTTTGGTCAGTTCTACTTCTTTCACTTCAATTAGATCTTCTTTCTGGCCTTCAAAACTATTCTGGCCAACTACGTAATAGATAATCCCAGCATGGTACAAGTTATTAGAAAGTGACGGTAAATCGTTTCCTCTATATTCTACTTCAAGAAAATATTGCTCGCGCAGGTCCAACGTCTTGAGGTTCGATTCGGTGAGATAAGGATAATAGTCTACCCCAAAGTCTGAAATAATATTTAGAAATTGGCTTATTTCAAAGATAAAGTTTTTAAAAGCTCAGAAAATTTCATGTTAATTTTGTAACTGATACGCCATTAAAATATAACATAACTAACCGTACGATGTTCTCTTAATAACTGGACCGCGAAGAAACTGAAAGTTTTTTACAACGAATGCGCTGTTGGAACCGAACAACGAATACGAGTCTCTCTTGATCTTTTGCGTAAAATGTATGGTTATCCAGCCAGCGAAAGTTCCTTGGTTGTAATCACAATGTACAAAAAGTGGAAATTCAGCTTTTTGCCGAGTATTTTCATTCTCGCTTAAGAAAGTTGCGTTGATATTCCCTCCCATTTGAAGATTATAATGGAAACCAGTTTTCCTTCCCAGCCTGCTATGACGAGGAATTAGGCGAGCTAGAATTTGTGGCTGAGTCACACCAACCCACATTCCGTCAGGTAAGAGAGTATCGTGGCAAATGGCATCCTCACATAAGCTCAATGAAAACTGCATGCTTGAGTTACAGGATTGAGGATATGTTATTAGTACACTGGCTTCCAAATTGAAATTTATGGAACAGTTGCTTGAAATCTTTGGAAGTGCTGTGTTTGGTTTGATCTGCCGAAAATTGGTTGCAGATGGTTTACCGGGTCGGCACAGAATAAATACAGTTTGGACTTCGGTAGGGCAATTTGCAAGTTTTTGAGTAAACTGCAACACACGTTCTTGTGAAGACTTTATGTCATACAGAATGGATAATAACAACCAGCCACAAACCGGCGCAGAAGTGATGGGGAAAAAACTTCGCAGTGTCCGCTTGGGAATAGACTCACCAAGTATTTCGCTTGCGTTATATCTGTAACTAATTGTACCAAATAGAAACTGAGAACAAGGTGGTTTAAGGCACTGACTGTCAGTGATGATCAGCGTCGCAGTCACTACGACGGAATGCTTGCCTACGAGGGTACGTTGATACAGATCTAATAAACTACGGCCAGGTTCAATCCTATCAATTTCTAACTCAGTAACGATTATATTTTGATATATACCATCTGCAATAAAAGTATCATCCGAGTACAGAATATGGGTGGAAAACTTCAATGGCACGTTTCGCACTTGAAGTAAACGGTTTAGTAGGATATTGGATGGTGTCTTACAAAGTTTAACCTCAGAACTAATTTCAATTTCTTGAGCATTGTTTGTAACAGTTGCTTCTTCTATCTCTTGATATGGGCTCGAAAAGCGAGCAGTTACTAACCACTTTGAAAGCTTAAAGCAAGCAATGTCAGATATTTCGGTTGTGGTAGAAAAAAATCGCACACGCAAGGTTACGGTTTGACCGGGAAACAACTTTTCGTCCTTGAAATGCGAAGATACCACGCCACAGTTTTCTGTAGCAGAACCCAATCTCAGTATTGTTGCGGATGTTTCTGTTTTTCCGTTTACCATAGACAGTATATTAACACTGTCCAAGCGTATGTCTCCAAAGTACAAATTTACAACAAAAAACTCTTCAAGAAAATCGACTTCAATGACGTAACTTCCGGTATACAGCGCAGCAAATTCAACTTCGACTGCCAGCAAATCATTTTCAAGGTACTCGAAATAGGCTGTGGAAGTCAAGATCTGAATAACATCCGCTTGGCCAGTAACAAGATATTCGCTTGTAAATACGTTATTACTCAAATCAGATTCATTGCTACCAAAAGGTTGTACCATTCTTGCAATGAGAGAATAAGCTCCGTGCGTTGGATAAGCATTCTGTTGATCATCTTTGTCTCCAAAGTATAAATGCCCACTTAAATACGTTGTGATGCTCACTTCTTCGCAGCTACTACTTTCAATTATTTCTGCAGGTTTCCTGGAATATTCCAGAAGGCGTTCTTTGGTTATGTCATATCTTCTAACTAAGAATTGAGTACTGTCCCAACTTTCAGAAACATGGTTTGCGAATGTGGTAAAGTCTAAATTAGTACTCATGTATCTACTGTGTTCTATTCCGTTGTTATAAGAGTAGGTACGTCGTACTATAACGCTAAAATTTATGCCTTTGCTTGTTAATTCATCGGATGTAAATAGATAGTTTCCCAAATTAAAGTTCTCAATGGAATAGTCAGTTCCAGTGCAAGAGCAATGTAGCTGGTCGGGATGAATTAAAACACTCTCCAAAGCAGTCGAATCGGTACAAGTTGCGTTTAAATCAGACATATCTTTGCCAATATAAACACCGAGCCATAGATACTCCAGAGAAGAACATAAGTTGGGTTCAAGGTGTGTTAGTGCCACTTGCACATTTGTGAGAACCAGTCGATCACCCGGTTCAACCAATGATTGGTCAGTTAAATCTAAAACAGTAAAATTTGACCATGGGACGACTGCAGTGCTGTTGGTAGTGTTCACAGAAGGAACTTCATGTTGTGACGCAAAAAGCCGGATGAAAACCTCGGAACGATGAATGGCAACTGACGGTCCGTTGTTTAGTAATGTCGCATTGATCAGCACTACTGAGTCTTTCAAGCCAAACAGTTTATCAGATTTAAGCGGTCTCCATTGAAAAGTCTTGTCTAATAAGCCAATGTCACCTTTGCAGATTTTAAAAATGCCCTTTCTATCAAGGTCATTGTTCACATTCTCTATCAAACAAACTGTTCCGCCTTCCACGTTGCTACAATGTTTAATATTTCCAGTGTTATTTTTCGCCAGTTGCCCATCATCTTCAAAGATTTCCACACAAAGACTGGTGTTGAGAAAGATCGGAGAAACACGAGGAAGTACACAAATATGAGTTAGGGATCGGCAGATGTGCGTTGCAAGACTGAAGGATGCGGACACGTCGTAGACCGTCAGTCCAGCGTTGTTCACGTAAGGTTTGCCATTTCTTTTATCTCGAAATGTCAGCGTAGTATTCAAAATTGAATACGTACACGAAATCTCGTCTGTGCTGAAAGTGATCGGCTCCAAGTAACAAGAATGTCTGTGTTAAATGTATAATACATAGCGTTGTGTGAAAATGATTACATATATACAGTGTAATGCCGGGAAAAGCCTTAGATAAATTACATAGTTAATGAGCAGTAATGGTAGTAAGGTGAAAAGGTTATCTTTCAAAGTACGATATCATAGAATTGATATAGTAGTAGTAAATAATAGATAGTATTAGCTAACCATGTTTTGTTAACCCACACTGGTAAATCCTCGTTTTTAGAAATCGCAACTGCAACAACATAGAAATCATCTTTGATATCGTCGAAATAAGGTAATTCAGAAAGCTCATTGACGGTGTTATTCAGGAGAAAACTGATCTCCAGCTGAGATGACGTCTGTCATGCCACACAATTTTAACTTACATCAGAATTGGCATTCAAAGTGATACTTGCGCGAGAACTGTTATTTCCATATAATTTGAAAAACCACTTCAAAACGAAAACTCTTTTTCAAAACTTCTTAATACCTTTGCAAAAACCTGTTGTGTTGTTGACAGGCCAACTTGGATAGCAAATTGATTGCGTAATTGGTCGGAACAGGATATTACGATCGGCCGCCACGAAAGATTATCTGACCAATCGCCATTGTCAACGTCCTTGCCAGCATTTCTTCCAGGTAGCAAGAGCGAACCAATGTAGAGCTCTTTGTCACAAAAATGCGTCATCGATGGGGTAAGCTGAAAAGAGTTAACAAAAAGAGATTATAAAATCTGGTTCGTTCGTCGACATCACGATTTGATGTTTTCAATAACAAACATTATTTTGTGTCGACAGTGGACAACACGACATTGTTCAAAACAAACAGATGAAACAATTGCTTTTTCTCGGATATACATCAATGGAACTCCTCTTGTTCTGACCATACCTGCAAATACAGGTTTCCGCTCAGATTAACCCTTTCTTTTACTGCTTTGCCGGGTGAACTTGAAATGTAATCTTTTCGCAAAATATAGTCGAGAGTTGGATCAAAGACACGAGAAATTTGGTATACTCCCTGGACGATTTCCTTGGGGGTAGAAATTTCAGCCGTTGGATCTAAAACAGGCACCAGTGTGGAGGCATTGTGGATTCTATCAGCAATCAACATCATCAAGTTTATGTTGTGGGCAAGGCTATTGAAGTAAATCTACAATTAAGAAATAGATGGTTACCCGTTATGTTACATTAATTACCCGTTAGCTGTACAGATTCCTGTTGTCCTGAAAGTTCCCTGGCCAGAGATGGGAACAATCAATGAAGATTAGCCCGTTATGCACATGCGGTTAAGCCTCGGTTCCTGTATAGTAATTACTTTTCTTACATTTGCAGTGTAAATGAAGTCGGCCAACAAGGTGTAACTCAACAGTGATTCCCTTTTGACAATATCGGACTGAAAATTCCATTCCACAATCCTCAAGTCAGATGTCACTAAATCAAACAAAAAAATTGATTGCTCTGTTATCTGTGGGACTTGAAAAATTACATCTTATTTTTAACAACGAAACTCATCAAACAATCCGAACAGTGCTAGACACAAATACCACAATGCCATATATTTTTCACCTCCGCAAAGCTGGCTATCAGTAAGTAGTATTTGTGCATGCAGAGAGGTTTCAACACCTTCCCTACAACCAGCGACATTTTCTATTGTGGACGTTATGTACGCATTGTAATGGCCACAAAACTCGATCATGTACTTTGGAATTACTTTAATAGTTTTTCGTAAATCACCTGCAAATATCAACAATACGACAACTTTATATTCAATAACCAATACATGGCAACGTTGTTCGACACAATTACGACTTATAGCTAGTACAGTACAGTACAGTACAGCTCAGCCGACTTACTCGTCATTGGCCCTTGACATAAAGGCTGAGACGAAGTATCACAAAACCTGGTAGCAAATCGTATGTCTGGGTTTTGGAGATATTGCAGAATCAAAGCGCAGTCGCGGGTATCAGATAAATAATTCTCTGGCTCCCCTGCCCACCACACTTCAAGAACATTTTCTGCTCAAATCAAAGCATCAAACTAATTTGTTGAAAATGTAAGAATAAAATTTTTTCCATTAGCAGTCAAAAACACAATAAAACCGATTTCCCTGCAACTGAACCTCAACACAAATGCACCCATGTACAATTTTCATAAACACTCAACTTTAACTTTGATAAGAAATCATAATTAATCAGCCATAATTATAGCAATAAATCATAATTAATTAGTTAGATTAAGAAACGTTTGCCTTGTTTAGCTATACTATTTCACCCTGAGTGGTGGTGGCATGGCATTTTTAAAAATTTAAACAACGCGATAATCAAACCTGAATCTTATAACATTGCTTGACTTTAAGCACTCGGATATGGGCTCTCATAAAAAGAGGTATCGCACTACAAATTTTGCCCATGGGTGATATTCGTTTGGTTTCAAATAAAAACTTGCCTTCTCTAATCCAATGAGGCCTAGGGATATATGCAGTGGTTCCATCGATCCATTTCCAGTCTCCTTCTCTTTCATAATCTTGCAAACCTTGTACAAAGATGCGTCGTGTCAACGAGCCATAGGCTTATTCACAAAAATGTCCAGGTCAAAAGAGTAAAGCCACTTAATGAATAGCAATGAACTTCTACTTAACTTATACCAATGAAATATCAATACCTATCCACAAATTGTCGCTGATTCCGTAACGTGAAAACGCGGTTCCGAGAAAGCTCTGTAGTTCAGGGTCTTTCAGCACGGCTAAGCGGTAATTTACATCACTGCATAATGAATCAAAAAATAGTAATTTTTTCTTCAATAAACAAAAACTATAAAAGCACTGCACTATTCCAAACAATAGATAGAAGCCAACCTGCACGCGTATGAAGCATCCCAAAATGTGGAGTGTGACTGTAGCATGTTGTAATAATATCCGCCATAATAACTATCGAACAGTGAATTTTCTAGCCCTGTTAACGCGTACATATTGAGTACTATTGGACAAACATTATAACATTAATGCGGTTGGCGTTTAATTCACAAAAACAGTTTTCAATGATAACACAAATTACAATGAAAAAAGAAAACTCACCTGAATGAAAGGAATGAAGTGAAAGTGACTGACGACTAATTTCAACTCCAGGCTCCAGAAGATCGTGAGTCATCCGAAAAACCATCTGACCAACTTCCTCATGTTCGCTGAGGTGAGTATTCAAGAGAATATCATCGTCACGTATGACGTCAAGGCTAACGTCAATATCAAAAACATTCGTGTCTGTTGCTGAGTAGTAGAAATATTAAAGGAATCAGTTTAAAAACTGCACAGCTTTCTTAAGCTAACAATGACCATAACATCACCATAGTCACTTTATGTTTTGTCTTGGTTATTAATACCGTATTTGTATTTTAACTTTAAGATTAAGTCAAATATTATAATGATATTATAGTAAGAAAAGCTAGATAAATTACAATAAAAACAGTAAAAAATAATTAATACTTTGTTCTGTAACAGAGAGCGTTTGATGCGAAAACCAAATTCCTAGGTTGTGGGGTGCGACTTTATTGCAAATTTTATCAATAAGGTCTGGAGGTATTTGTGATGTGAAGCGATTGTTTTCAGTGAGTTCTTCATTTGAAGATTGGTCAATAAGGATTCCCGTCACGTAGCCAAACTTTTGGTCGCACAACGTTTCAGAAAAATAAATCTGAAATGGAATCCAGATATACTTTTGCTCACGGTTTTTGAAAAAAAGTTCGTAAAACTGATGACGACACGGTATTGGGATCTTAAAAGTAATGTTCCACAAAGCTTATGACCTGAGAAAGGGGGTAAAAAAATCAACACAAACTTACCCTCAAAGGAACGTTGATGATCTTAGATGTAGAAGGCAAGTGTTTGCTTACTAGAATGCTCGCCTGTCTGGTTGAGTTCACAGTAAGAAGAAAATCACTGCAAAAAGCTCATACGAGTGAAAACAGTGATAACAAAATTCCATAACTATCCAACTGTTTTCAAGAACACAATAATGATCATAAACCAGTCTATGTGTAAATATTCGAAATGGCCTAGAAACCATTATTAAGTGATAAATGTAGAGAACGTAACAAGTGTAGTCAACAAAGAACCTGTAAGTTTTGGGAGGTATTTGCCAATCAATGGATGTGTCCAACATTTTTGTCTGATGCATGTAATACACAAAGTGTATACGTGGATCTTCAATCAAGGTACTTTGGACGTTAGTAACCTGCGCAAGTATAAGACGTAAGCTTTGTGTTATTATGCAGACTTCAGCACTGTTACAAAAATGTACCCTATTGGCCTGTTGATAGAATCGCGAGTAATTTTGCAGAATTTAATTTACCTTTAGTTCAAAATTCACTTGCAAAGCATTAGCTGAGCTAAGATCGAGAGTGGGTTGACTTGGGAATCCTCGACTGCATGGAAGAATTTCCAGAAATGAAGACAAAACCTGGACATTGTAGACGTCGCTATCGCAGTGAGTTAGAACCTATATATTGCAAATTCGGTTTGTTTTATGACAGCTCTAAAGTATGCAAATGTCCCATGAATACGCAAAGAAAGAAAATTGCTGTTTTTGTATGGTTCTTTGTAAAGGTGTATGTTTAATTTTTCGCAATTACCGGTATCGTTAAAACATTATTCAATTCGTTAAATTCTTCAATGACGTCAAAAGCATCGAGCTTATATTCAAGATGAACTAGTCCACAAAAATCGGAAGCCAGCAAAGCAACCCTGCAGAGGAAGATATATGTATTAATTATCTTGGTGATGGTGATTACTATATAGTTTATTCGTTCGAAATAAAATCATATACGAAATTTCCTCCAATGCTATATCGGTAAATCTGTTATTTCTTTATATATTTGAACTTTTTTCTTTATTCTGGCTGTATTACTTAATAAATCCATAAATCACTATTATTTAAAACAATCTTTTTCATTCAGTTATATAGTACCTCAGCGACAGATGAATGTCAGTGAAGTATTCGACGAAATCCTCAACCAATCCTTCCCTATTATAATCCTTGAGAAAAGTGATTTTCCGAGAATCTATTTCGATGGACACCATTTTCTCCTTGTTAACTAAGGAAGTTGTGAGATCAGCAAAATTCCTAAGTTGGTTAGACGACGATTCCCAAAATGCAACCTAAATGCAAATAATCTATATATAACTATACAAAATCCATGGTTTAAAAATACACGATACATGTATCACAACCTTAAATTATTACACACCTTCTTTTAATGTAAAAACAAACCGCATTGAAAAGTCTTTTTTCACTTCGCAAACATAATGACGTAACACAACACCATAGATAGGTCAGTGTAAAAAATATGCACATCACAAAACAGAACCATACTTGTACCTTCAAGGTAATATTCAATGGAAGTCCAGGTTCGAGATCTATATGTCGGGGTAGTTCGTGAACTTTGCTAAATGCGAGATCCCTAGGCTGGCATTGACAAGTGATTGGTAACAGGCCAAAATCGTTATCAGGCAGAGAGTCTTCGGGATATGAGAGGTTTTTCCACATAATGGAAGGCTCGACGGAAGCAAACAAAAAGTGCGAATCGCAACATTTCGTGATACTAATAGCTTCAAAATTGAATGATACGTCTAACCTCAAAATGTGAACACCTTGCTCATACTCTTCACCTGATGAAAAAAATGGTCGGATATTTGATTACAATAGTGGTAGTGCAAGGATAATATCCACCACGTTGTAGGCTACACGAACACAATTCTACAGTGTTTGGTAAATCTTAAATCGAATAAGAAAGTTAATATACCTTCAATCAAAGTAGCGCTGCTTTGCGTTTCAGACAACAGAAAATTGGCACCAGTCTTCCATAATCCGTCTTCAGATAAATATGCTTTAAAAGAAAGAACCGACAATATCTTGTCATACGACTCGCTTGCGTTTAAGAACACTGCCAATGTTAAACCAACGTGTACGTTATCCATTCGCTGTTGGGAGTAAAGCATCGGCTGGCTTTCAGGCATCAAAAAAATCTCCTGCACAGAAATCACATCCCCAAAACACTTCGGAAAGATAGACATAGACTTAACGTTATTGGTTGGATTGATATCCAAGTAAACATGTTCGTCATGATACACATCTTGTTGTCGAAAAGTGGCATTAGTTGAAAAAGACACAAAACGTCCACACATTTCACCCATGCTGAACCGTCTTTCTGGTAAGCTTATTGCAAACATGTGATTTTGCCTGGAAAAAATACATGTACAATTTGATTATACAGCATTAATAAATTAACTATTAACATTTATCACAAAAGTTTTACACGAATTTCTACACAACAAACCATATGTAGACCACTATAGCATGTCATGTCGACCATTTTCTGTTGAATAGTTTATTCTATACTGTAAATATAAAATACAACTAATACAAATAATTTTCACCCACTCATAAAAGTCGCTGTCAACAGGTCGGTTCCAACTGACAGATTTGGACAGGTCAGCTGCATGAAGTTCTAAAATATATCCTTTGTTTTGTAAAGCGTTTGTCATTAAGAAGAACCTGTACGACACAGGTGGGTAGAGAGAAGCATCACTGACGGTGTATTCGTCAGGCAAACCTTCTACTAATATCGTCTGCAAACTTGCAGATATTTGTAGATAAAACGTCGACTTGCCAACGTCCCAAACAAATTGCTGAGTTGGTCTCTCGCACGTAGGACTGCTACTACTATTGCTCATACACCACAGACCAGGTTGGATATCGCAAGGATGAACAACAAACGCCGCACTTGGTAATACTGGGGACAGAAGGCAATCAACATGCACAACTAGGTCCTTCACAGAAGGTTTGTATCCCAGTAAAGAAGGAAGCTTCATGGTGACTGGACGCAAGGCAAATCGTAAAGTCATTTCTCTTAAAAGGTTATCTCCGTCGCAAACACACTCATCTACAGTTAAACCGAAGTCGAAAGTAACATCTATGTAGGACTGAGGCCCAATTGTACTGTTTGTAAAATACCAGATACTAGAGTCATCCGACACGTTCCAACCGCAAGTATCGTCATCAGTGAAGGCTATGACAGAATATGAATAAGAAGCGAAATCAATGGGGTATAGGCCATGGTTGAATAATTTTCCATGTGCAGTAACAAAATATGAAAATAAGGGGTTGTATTTTGGAATTTCATCATTTGCAGAAGATGTAATCTGGAAAGGTAAAACGTGTTAAACAGAAAGAATTGAAAAGTGTCTACTGTATAACGGGACAACTTACCACTGCTGATAGAAATAGAAATTAGACCACACCCTTACCTTGAAATCATCCAACTTCAGTGTGTTGCCCAGACATCTAACATAAACCTCAGTGTCCTTGCTCGATTCTAGTGGCATTCCGTTAACCACAAATGATATGACCATACGGAATGTAAGTGTGCGATCACAATACTCTGCTTTCCATGGAAAATTTTTGTTGTACAGTGTTCTTTCACTAATCAACTGACCAGATGTAGTCTCGAGGCCAACAACGAAGTCAAATGAATGAAGTTCTTCAAAGTCCAAATAGCTCGAATTGGCATTCACGTTGATCGTGCCCTTGCAGGAAATACTTGTAGAATGTTCTCCGTTTGATAATGGCAATGCAATAAGAACGCTAAAGGATGCAGATACGTTGGTTCGACCGGGTGAGAGGTATAAGTGATTTAAACCTTTTGCGTCCGTGATGTAAAACTCTTCCACGGACGAAAAAACTGGAAATGAGTCACAAAAGGTTTGTTCCAATTTCAGTGGTACTGACTGAAAATTGTTAGACTCATCTTTTTCTGCAACCTGTCATGTATGGTTATCTTATTAATTGCTGTTTTTATTTTGACTATGGACAGTACATTAGAATTTTTACCTAAAACTGATATATTCAGTCAAAAGAACTGTAGTAATTGTTTCACTCAAGCTAATATATTCTATTACCTGTCCATTAAAGCCTTTCATCAAAGATCCGATGGAACTATCCACCCAAACAGCAAAGTAACAAGTACCACGTTTGGAACCTATAGAGGAGTTGCAAATGTTTAGTGCAGCAGACGATAATGTGTCTTACTGATGAACAACGGTCAACATACCAAGGCAGCACTGGCGAAATGCATCTTTTCTATTAATGACAACCTCTCCTCGGAAATTAAGAATTTCTCCGTTACGTTCAACCGATTGCTTAAGCCGTGCAATGTCTTCAACTGATTTCTCGTATTCTACCATCACACCTTTCATAGGATCGGAGACAATGTTCTCACAAAGACAGAAGCGAAAGTCAAAATTGAGCTTGTCTTCTGCAACGCTTAGAAGCGACGGTAAAGCTAGACTGCAGAAAAAGACAGAATACAACTTCATAAGCCTTTTACAACATAGATAACACTGGTCAACAAATTTTTTTTTTTTTTTTGTTGCATGAGATTTTTTAACTGATTCTACACAATCTTGGGATGCTGATTTCAAATCTGCAATCAGTTTCTTTATGCATGCTCTAGTTTTTATGCAATCGAAAATTCAAATTTTTTCGTTTCTGGCTCATATTTAGTGTGCGCTGTCTGTATGGTACAGTACCAGTGTTTCAGATAGAAGCTTTCAGCTCTTTTAAGTTGTAGCCTATTGCTGTTTAAGGGCGTTTGAAGAAGCTAAGCAGTTTGATTATAGTGAGGTATTGCGGACAGATGCTGTAGGATAGGTTATAAGCTCCATTTTACACTCGTAAATGCAAAAATAAACCTGATTCATTTTGTTATATCAGTGTTGTGTACACGCTTTTTTCGTCAAAGATGAAATATAACATCGTTCGTGAAGCCTGCCTACAGAGCTTACTTTGGCATCCATCTTGGCGATCAAGATAAGAAATGGTCTCCACATATTGTGTGCCATAATTGCGAACAAATGCTCAGAGACTGAACAAAAGGAAAGCGGAAGAGTCTGCCTTTTTGCATTCCAATGGTGTGGCGTGATGAACCCCAAGATCACACGACTGACTGCTACTTTTGCATGGTAAATATGAAAGGTGTTGGCAGGAAGAGCCGACTAATGCTTTCTTATCCAAGTATACCATCAGCTATACGACCTGTTCCGCACTCTGATAGATTCCCTCCTCCAGTCTTTAGTGGTTTTACATTTTCTGAAGATGAAGAAACTGAATCGGAAAGGGAAGAGGTTATGGAAATGGAGTATAAAAGAACAGATACAGAATCTGAACACTCTTCTGGTGAAACCAGAGTAGCTGTTCAGCAGTTTAATCAATCAGAACTGAATGACTTAGTACGTGATTTAGATTTTTCCAAGCAAGAGGCTCAGCTCTTAGTCTCCAGACTCAAGGAAAAGCAGGTTCTAGAATAATCTGTAAAGGTTTCCTTTTTTCGAAAAAGAGAAGAACTCTTTCTTCCCTATTTTTCAGAGGAAAATATGCTGGTATATTGTAACGATATACATGGTCTTCTCGAACAACTGGGTATCTCCTCGTATGATACAGAACAATGGCGATTGTTTTTGGACAGTTCCAAGCGCAGCATCAAGTGTGTCCTTTTACACAATGGAAATGTTTATGAAGCTGTTCCAGTTGGTCACTCCACTGTCTTAAAGAAACGGCATGATGACATCAGAATTGTTATGGATTTGCTCAGATAACATGAGCACAACTGGATCATTTGTGTTAACCTCAAAATGGTTAGTTTTCTGCTAGGTCAGCAAAAAGGATACACTAAATTTCTATGTTATCTATGCATGTGGGACAGCAGAGCACGTGAAAAACATTGGACACAGAAGGAGCGGCCCTTACGTGAAACATTTCAAGTTGGCATGCCTAATGTAACACACAACCCAATCGTAAGCAGAGACAAAATTGTTTTTCCGCCCTTGCACATCAAACTAGGTCTCATAACACAGTTTGTTAAAGTTCTAAATCCTGACAACGAGTCCTTTCCTTTCATCATCTTCTTTACACTTTCCCTGCTTTATGCAAATGATAAAATTAAAGCAGCAAACTCAAAAAACGTACAAACTCAGAAGTTATTGGATTGCCATCATTCTTTTTAATGTCATTTTGCAAAAAAAAAATCGCTTATTACATGTATTTTACCAGCAAAAATGTTCTTTGTTACATTTTTTCAAACATTTGGTGCCTAATTGTCTGTAAATACAAATGCTAGTGGTAACACAATAATTTCTGGGAACCTATTTTTGTTTTGAGGTTGGTTATTCGACTATATGCAAGAACGTCATTTGACAAATCATGTAATTTTCAGAAAATTTGAATTGAGTAAATAAAAAATAAAAAATCGCAATTTGCAAAAAATCTAGACCTTGCAGAAAAAAACTAAGGTCAGATTCGGATTCAGCGCCCCCAAATTAGGTAAGAACAAGTGTTGGTAGAAATGCAACAAAAATTTTGTTGACCAGTGTAATGTTTGTCAAATGACGAACAAAACTAAACACATTACTAAACCCTTACTCTGAATGGGTGAAAACCACGGCGACTTCAAGATTAAATGTAGCCATTATGTCAGCAGAAGTCTCGCCATCTATTTGAGCAATCTCCTTAAAAATTGCTCTCAAGGTTGGTTGAAGGTCAATGTAATGTGGAAGATTGCAATTCACCCTCAACGGCTTAGTAGCGCGGTTGTTTTCGGTAATAGTGAGTTGAAACTTTGATATTTCTTTGCTTTCCCCTTGGACCAATTGGAAATGGATATAACGCTATCAGATAAAATATTTGATTTGCGTTTGTTCAGAAAGCTTATAGCATGCATATTTTGCACTAAAGGTATATAGGCCAATAGTTATTGAATGTTGTTCTACTAAGACTAGTTTTCAGGGACGGCATGCGGAGTTCTCCCTAGTGCCTAGAGCCAAACCAACCTAGAAGCCAAACTTAGCCAATAGCTGCCGTTAATTAATTCTACTAAACATTCACATTTTTACAATCAAACTTTGGTATATGATTTACCGTATTTATTTGGTGTTTAAGAACCAGAGTACTATTGGCCATTAAAAGCAGCGTGTAGCATTTTATAACAAAATCTTTCAATAGGCTTTCCGCATTTGAAATCCTATTAAGTGCGCTGTAAGTATAGCGAAGAATGTGGCACCAGCAAGGTAAATTCGTTAATGTTTCCGCCAAATTTCAATTAGCGCCGATTTATAAGAAACAAAATAAAGTAGGTTGTTTGAGCGCCAATATATCATAAACAAACATATAGAATCGACGCTTCAGTGCACGCTAAATTTTGCGTCTTCGGAGGCACGATATCTCGTTGAAAACTGCCATATTTTTCTGTTGGAGTTACAGCTATATTAAAAATACTATATAAAAAAAAATCAAAAAGACAGAATAAACAATGTGTGACAATCGGAACTCACACAAAGGCTAGCTCGGTAACCGGGGCTCAAAAGATCAGAAATCATTGCAGGGTTTAAGTCGTGCAAAGATTCTCCTCAGTCCGAGGTTAACGATTATAATTAATCGATATCAACGATTATAACGATATATGATAATTATCATGCCATACCATACCACCATAGTTTGTTATGCTTAGTCTATTCGGACTACCGACCGCTATCATGACTACTAGTTTGCGCTACTAGTGGGAACTTTGCATATAGCCCCAGACCACTTACCTTTGTTAAACAATAATTGCTAACATGACTGTTAAAATTACAATCTTGCATTTATAGTGGCGAAAATTTGTTGTGAATTGTACCTGCAACAAGCAAATTTCATTTTCAGGTATTATGATGTATCCACGCGTATCGTAAGTCAGAATATCTCGACCTTTGTCAAATCCTGTAGACAACGGAGGAGATGTTGTCCACCATTGATCGATTTCCTGAAAACGAACAATAACAATGTGGTTTTTAGAGAAGGTAAAGGGATAAGAGACGAGGTGAAAAATGCAAGAAAATTTTGGTTGAAGCAGCTATAACAAAAAACAATCCATGAGCTATATTTGACAAATTTGGAAAAAAAATTTTTTTCAACACGATGTACCAACAATTAATACAACTTGCGCGCTTCAAACATTA
Organism: Clavelina lepadiformis; assembly: GCF_947623445.1. Classification (NCBI taxonomy): domain Eukaryota; kingdom Metazoa; phylum Chordata; class Ascidiacea; order Aplousobranchia; family Clavelinidae; genus Clavelina; species Clavelina lepadiformis. The sequence continues at coordinate 9,157,633 of NC_135244.1, read as the reverse complement.
GTCAAAAAGTCTGACCTAAAACTTAATTTTGGCGGTCAGTGCGTAGCACAGCCCGAGAAATTCTCGCATAACCACGAATTTATTCTCCGCGAGACTTTCTCGGGAGAATAGTGTCCAATATCCTTGCTGCAAATGGCCTACCTGCGATCCGCCTGTGTTTAGTTGGCACTATACAAAATTGCTGTAAATTTTTAAGCGTTACAGGTACATATAATAAAAACGTATGCCTCCCAAAAGTTGTTGCCACATTTGCGAAAAGTTGTTCCCGTACGCAGGCTAATGTATAAAGACAACGTACAGCGTTGTCTGCATATATCCCACAATACAAGGGACTCACGTAAGCGATTTATCCGTAAGTTGAAGGATTATGTTCTTCAGTTTTATTATAAACTGCATAACATGTCAGCACAAACCAAATTGGGAAAAATTGCCTGGTAGTGTGTCTTTATTCTTTCCATATATCTCGCTCTTATATATAGACAGCACTCCATAATCAAATCCATCATGAGTTTATCATGTTTGGAACAATATAAGCTTACACAGCAGCAGCAACAAATTATGTGCCTGAATATATCCCACAACGTACACCTGAAACCTCGAAAACGACTGTAAGTTCCAGCAAAATCTAAAAAATTATGTACAGGAATTTGGCGACGGAATAGCGAAAAAGTGACAAATAGGCCTAGTATAAATATATGATAAAGGAACTTGTGCAGAACCTAAAAATGTGGATGAAAAAGCAAGCACAAGTTACATATAACCATGCATTCAGCCGAAAAAACGTAACTGCACATAACTGGATTTATCAAAAATCCCGCCATTATTAATAAAAAATACGGCTTGTACAATTTTTTCGTTTACCACAGTTTTCTTTTCTGCTTTGAAATACAACATATTTCGTTCCCAACAGTTACAAGAAATGCTACATCACAATTTTTATGTTGGAAATTAGTTATCATAGCAAGAACTGAGCCATGACAGGATAATGATCTGATGCAGATCCAGTCTCCTTTAGAACGGTGGACGGCTTGGCTAACGTTAATCCCCGAAAGAATATATAGTCAATCACCAGGCATTCCTTATTGTTGGTCAGTGTAGACACACACTTGCTGCTATTCGCCGAGAATGCGTTGGTCACCCCTTGATCATATATGACTTCCAAATTTGGATCCGACGGAGATAGATTAAAGTCTCCCATGAGGATGAGAGGATCTGGCGTTTCACGGATCACCTCTGCAATTCTCTCTAGGTGCGGTTTCGTCAACATCCACGCGTTTTTGGAGATATTACTAAAAACCGTGTGTACTGACACTACCCATAAAATTCGTTCCATTGAGCTGTTCAGTGAAGGAATTTTCACTGCTATTTTGCTCAAGTCGTAATTGTAAACGTGAATGTTGGATGAGGGTAATATTTCACTGTGCCGCTCAATTATGGGCCATTTCGACAACAGCGAGACGTCTCCACCGCCAAAATCTCGAGTATTTACTCCATAGTGAGCATGCAGGCCAAGTTTAGTTGACAAATAGTGAGCGTAATTGAAGCCGTAAAGAAAAACGGGATTAGTGTAGGATTCTTGCAAAGCTATGACATCTATTTTGTGAAATTGAATAAGATGTTTGGTTTTAAAGACGTTCAATCGTTCGCTGAACGCCATACCTTGCAAAACGTTCCAAGTCATAACGCGAAATTCGGTTCTGTTCTCGCTATCAACTTTCCCAGAATCGTTTATGTTGAAACTATAGAGAGTACACGCAGTGACAGTCAACAAAAGTAAGGTCAATGAAAGGTTTTGGGCTCGTTGACTTTCATACACGGTTTTGCGATTTCGCAAAACCAATCTTTGATCGTTTCTATTTTTGAAGCCACCAGCAAGCATTTCGTTATTTTTACGGCGACAGCACGTGATATTCAGTAAGACTATCACAAAATGCGGAGCCAAGATAAATAATATTGCAATCCAAAAGACTGCACGATGTTGATTCCACAACCAAGGCACCATATGCGGAAGAACGGAAAATATACTGGCTGCGGTTAAAACTGTTGTTACGCAACCGGCTTGTAACATTAAACCGCTTAGTTTCCAATGTCTTCGTCTGGTGGCATGACGCCTAACAGCTTTTAGCAAACGTAAGGTAATAACCCAAGTAACTGGAAGGCATGCTAGCATCAAGCATCCACCAATTACTGCAAGTGTCTGTTCTTTATAAAATAGGCAATAGACGGAGAGCACCCACAGTAGGATAACAAAAAATGATAAAAATCCATCGTTGCTCAAGTCACCTGCATATTTCCACAGTGACCTCGCCTCGTGCTCTAATGACTTCCACGTTGCAGCAGTGCACCCTAAAGTCAAACTCCAGGCGAACAGCAAACCAGATGTTAATGGATTACCAGATCCACACCATCTGGTCAACTGAGCAGGAGTGAGGGCAAAGAAAATCGAAATCCAAGTTAAAGAACCGACCGATAAAGCCGAAAGTATTAGAACAAGCTGACGGCATATTCTGTAAAAAGCATGGAGTTTTTCGGAGTGATTACGATTATTATCGTTTTCGGCAAATAAGGTTGACACTTGTATTTCGTTTGGCACATGAACAAAGCTTCCAATTTTCAGTGGCGTATTTGATGTTATGGTCTCACGGCTTTGTGGACATACAGCAACGTAACTGTTCTTATTATTATCACCAATTTGTCGATCTGAATGTTGTTTTTGAAAACTTTCGTGTAATGCCGACAAAAAATTGAGAAAAAATGTTGCAAATGACAGTGCAAAGCCTCCAGCAAAGGTCTGATGGAAAACTCCTAGCGTCAACGAAGCACAGCGTACAGACATCATCACTGCAAGAGATACAGGTATGTCGATGGCAGAAAAGCGTTTCTGTAAAATCGCAAAAACATCTGATATTATGAAATACTGTCAACTTGTATTTAAGCAAATTCGTAAAATCTTATGGGTAAAAGCATACAATTTGTTGTACCTATAATAAAAACAAAAACACGTATTAAAACAGTAACTTACGTCCACTAAGGCCAGGCGGATGTAAAAAGGAACAAGAAGAGCTCCAAAAGTGAGTAGGAAAAACCTCAACTTCGGATTGATTTCCAGGAAAGCATAGCACGAAAAAAACAAGACAAGAGACGACATAGTTGTGAGTACTACCTTGGTAAAAGCTTTAGGACTAAAGGAGAATTTACAACGTCCTGTGCAACGTTGTCTATCTGGATTTTTCTTTTCTGTCTTTTTCACAATTGGTGTACGTTTTCCAGATCGGTTACTCCACTTTTGTTTCGGCAAATTAGCCAATTCAACAATGACGCAGAATATGCAAGGAACCCACATTAGTACGTACAGTATAGCCGCCGTTGTATCCAGGCCAAGATAATGCTGACGCATATTCGCCTGCAAAGCAGCCTCCAAAAGTGTCCAGTTAAGCATTATTATTGTGAGCCTGGCAAGAAAGTGTATGCAGACAACAAGAAGCGTTTCTTTGGGTAAGTCAGACATGTTCCCAAAGAAAGGCAAAAATTACTTTTGAACTACAGGTATACCTTTAAAATTCGGGCAAAAACATAATTTAATCTACGCTTTTCACTGTTGCACTCAACATAAAGCTAAAATGTGGCATTGCCGTTATGATATTCGAAAAAATCCAATCCTGTCGTAACAATTTAAATATAATTTCAGACAAAAACAGTTTATTTTATTCCAGATCAGTTAAATATATGTGTTTTATTGTACTTTATCTACATATATATATATATCTATATATCTATATGGATGTCACTATTTCAATGGAAAAAATCGTCCGTTGAAAGCGATTTTTTATGGTTTCTTGTTAAGCTAATTATAATGTTACAACATAGTAACCAAAATCTTCCTTCTAGTCTCAATCTAACTTCAATTAAAACCCTAAATAGCTTAAATCAACTTCTTGCATACTTATTCTCCTAAGCTAACCGCCTGTCTTTAACAATGGGCAGCGTGACCTACTTACAGTGAAACAGTCACTTTGTATCTTTATTTATATCGCTGCGATTTTCTCAGTCACTGTCAGTCCAGTTGGGGAAAGGTTTTTAAAGGCGGGGTCTCCAGGGGAAAAATTTTTACAGTAGATACAGCCCGATATTGGACGTGCAGTGACGCCCTTTCATTTAAATCCGCAAGGGGAGCGCGCTAGGGGCGATAAACCGTCCCAGGACACTTCTCTTCCGCCACGTTTCAGAGAAAACGCAAGAAAAAACAGTCTCCACACATGCAACAGAACCATCGAAAGTTGGCCGAAATTTGATTTACTTTTTATAATTACTCGACGTACGCTGGGTCAATTTCCACAATTAAAACATTTCTAAAAAGACACAAACTCGGTTAATTTAAACTTATGTTTGAAGGTTGAGCATTATTTTTTATGATGTGTTACTTAGCAGATAAATGGGCCAATACTCGTAGTTAAATTGTAATCAAATTCTGCTCAGTGTATACGTAAAATTCATATGACTCAAGGAAAGAAAAACCTTACATCCTGTATATTCTTACTTCGAGTAGCTTGCGGTCATACATGCAGTTTCTCAATTTTACTATAATTTCTTAGAACGCAGTTTCCTGTTCAGTCTAATATTCTATTACAGTATATATCTACCAGCCTTCACACTAATCCTTCCTTCAATTCACTTCTGTTTTATTCATTATAACTCGATGCTTTGAACGTTATGGTATTTAAGCTTCCACCTTGCAATTTATTTTAATCTTTATTGGAACTGGAATGAATTGCGACAACAATAAAATGAACATTTATATGGACAAGTCTTGGCGAATTAAAAATAAGTGAAATGCTTTGAAACCGTAACTGCGAAAGATTTTCTGGCTGATATGAGACTTATTTAATGCAGCTAGAACTCCACAAGTTATAACCTTATAACCACAACTTTAGTCAACTGCGCAATGCGCTTTAAAACATCAGCAACAAAAACTAAAAGTGGTCACAAATTCCATCGGAAAAGACTTATACAAATTCACAGGTCAGTCACCAGAATGAGTAAAACCGTAGACTAGATATTAGATATCACGGCCTGTCTGAACAAATGTAAGTGATTCGATACGACATGGTGGATAGACATTTCCGATACTTAGTCATCCTTAGGAAATAAATTGCAATGCGGCAAGTTAACAGAGCGAAAGCTAAGAGTCACGCTTTGAATATCTACCATCTCATCTGAACAGTATCCGTTCCAGTTGACACGTCACTGTACCTGCCTATCGAATATCTCCACAGGATGTTTTCACTTAATCCACAAAATAATGAAGGATTTTACGAAAGAATGCACAGTTGCAAACTCACTCTTTCATTAAAAGAAAAAATTTGTAACATCCGGCAGACTGCATATAGCGAAATGGTAAGTAATTTTAAGATGTGAACTTGTTTGCTTTCAAGCCCTGGCAAAATCTACACGTGATGAGTATATTCGCTTCTGCATGCGAACGGTGGTATAACATGGCAGTAGGCTAAATTCTATCAGGCTTCCATTTATTCATCATAATATTCACAGTTTTTAAAAGTTTAATTCAGCCAATTTTTTCCCTATGATGCGATCTTGGAAAATTTCGTTTTCTACAGTACAAGGACAAAGACAAACTCACAGTTATACGCAAGACGTCTTCGGTCCCGGAAAAATCTGAAGATGAAGTTACTAAAAACTTGATGTTCGGAGTACCATCAAATGCATCCGATATGTCTCGACTGATATCAGGGGCCAGGGATGCGACACTGACTTGTAAGGAGAGACGCGTAGATACTCCGGCTTGAACCGGGTACTGAAACCAGGATATGTTGACTGAGCGGTCGACGATTTGCAGAATGTCATTAAAGCAATTATAATCGAACTGCAAATTCATTAAAAACAGTTAAGGTTACATGTTGGAAGTATTTTCAGATTGGTTTCGTATTACACAAGTTAAACTGTTGATCAAATAGCAATGTTGCAAACAAAACAGCGACAATTTAAAAGGGTTTGTATTCAAAATATTTCATGGTAATAAAACAAAATCTTAGCATTATAAATCACATTGTATGGGAACATCGAAAAAAACCTACATATTGTATGCTCGGGAAATAGTTTGATAATAACCGTAAAAATCACCTTCACAAGTTGAATTTGGTTTGAGGGGTCGGCATCTTGCTCATCGTAGGTATCAAGTTGAGCGATCAAGTAAATGAAACCGCAATAGTTCACGTCAATGGTGGTGGCAGTAATGTGAAATGTGTTTTCCACTACCAGCGTATTGCGCTGCATTAACCAGGTTGAGGCAACCGACGTCGAGACGATGGGTGAGAGCTGGCGGGATTTGAACACAATATTTCCGGCGATCGTTGAAGACAGGAGTTGGTGATCGTTGTTCTTTCCGTTATTTTTGCTATCTAAGCTGGTATCAGTGGACAAGTAAAATCGAATTGATGGCAAACTGAGCGAAGGAATGTTTTTCAAAGCCTAAAAGTAAACTGTATATCGTTACAGGGCAGCCTAAAAAATCCGTTAAGTTTAAATGTCTAATCAACCACGTTGAGTAAATTAATTATTATTCACTACACAATTAATTCACTAAAAAAATTTACAGAAATCAAACATATCAAAACACAACCTACATTTCAATATTTTATAATTATATATATTCATTGAATTAAAGTCGAGGAAACAAAACAGGATATCATATAGTAATGGGCATTGACGATACTTTAGTTCAAGACCTATACCTTAAAGTTGTTGAGGAAGAGGGTATATTATTACTCATAAGCGTTATACATAAGGCGCTTACAATAGGCGAGGAATCTTGGGAAAATACCGAGCGTCTAATTTCAGATATGCAAGTGATGTTGATGTCTCCATACTCTACAAGTTGCTCCCCGTCTTCTCCTATCGTAGCGGTTACGTTGCCTATGGAAACAAGGTCAGTCAAGGCGTGATCAACCATGTCAGGAAAGCAATTAATCTGGTAAATAATGCAAACGTGGTTAGATCAAAAAGTATCAAAAAAATCAAAACCGACCGAATTTAATAGGTAATGATAACGGTGCAAATGTATGAAAAAGTTGAAAAACTCCAGAGCATTTATAGTTGAAAATCTTTAGAAAAACAACACACCTTAACTGGAAATCGGGCCGTAGAGTCGTGTAGGGCATTTTCTTCTTGTTTCCAAGACGTTATCTTTCCAAACAGATAAACAAAGTTTCCTTCGCACATCTGGTTGGGTATGTGAACAGCGAGACTTGCAGTAGTAAACTGATAGACAGATCCACCGCTGAGAGTAGAAAGACGGAAAAGATCTTCCGGACTAAACTGAATGGCTACAAAAAAGTCCAGGTCTTATAATCCTTTACCATTTTGCAGGTGGTAAAACTAAAACCACAGAATATGGTGACACGCAAACTACAAGAGAGTGGTTGTCGCAATATCACATCGAATGCTCTATAAAAGGTGTCGAAATGAAAAAAACAAATAATTTAAGAAATGTCTTTCACCAGACGGTACTTCAAGAGCAAGGTTTTCGTTCAAATACTTTTCCTTGGAAAGGTAAAATTGAAACTTGAAATTAGGTTTCCCGTCGATCGCTTTCAAAATGAACGCTTCTCTGCCAGCATTTCTGATCGCACCAGACACCTAGAACCATATCGAAGTTTATAACAAATCACATCACTGACTCTTTTCCTTTAATAATTAATTAGTATTAGAGTAACAATAAAAACAAAACATATAAAATCTATTTGATGACCAAGTTACCAACAGGCAATAAAGCAGTTAGTAGTCTACCAGTTTACCTCAACAGAATGTGTAATTCCGGCACTCAAACCGGATTCTTTAAACGTCAGCTGGAAGGAAGCAAAAACCAAGAACTTTGTTGGGCATTCAATGACAACTTTACTGCACCTAATAACAGTGAATGACAGTGGTTACTATCGGCAATTAGCAACATTAGTTATGTTATAGTCTGAAACGATGGCAGTTAAGCAAGACAAAGTTACACCTGCTTTGGGTTACGTAGAATATAAAGTACAAAATTTGCATATATACGCAAAGATATTGTTTCTGTGAACTTACTTTATAGTTCCATCATCTGCTATTTCACTACCAGTAACATCCACCCAGTTCCCGGTGGTGATGCAGAGCTCAGACCCTGATCCGCAATAATGCTCTGCAGCTTCCGCATCCAGGAAGACCCCATCCCGATCTCGCACTGTGACTTGTAACTTTTTTATATTTTCAGAAGTCGTCATCTTGTTATGTAAAACTTTCGCTCCGAATGATGAATATGACAACCACGTCATATTGCTATGGAAACACGGGAAAGGACGGGGGTATAGGTTTATCAATTCTCTAAATTTCAAGTTAACTCGGACACCATTGTAAAAATTGCTCGATGGAAGAGAAAAATTAGCACTTTTTCCAGCAGGCTTGCCATATACACAAACTAATCTGTACTGTGACTACAAAACACAAACCTGTCAAGTGCAATTTCATTTATGCGTCTGGCTATAAACATTCTGAGCTGAAGAATCTTGACCGCGTCAGAAGCATAAGAAACGAGATCACTATCGATCGTTGTGAAATCAGCAAGCAGATTAAACGGGCAATGGGTGCCAACCATCCAGTTATTACATGAGGCAGCAAAGTTAACGATATGACTTGTTACGATGTCTACGTCAAGAAATCAAATATCACCGGTTGATAAGCGAGTAACAATACAGTAAACAGCATTACAAAAGGGACTAAAAATGTAACTTGCCGGTACTACATAAAACGGTATTTGATTGTAGAGCGAAGTGAGCAATATCGTTGTGCACGTTATCATCGGATGACAGTGCTGTTCCAGGTCGAACCACAACCTTAGAAATAAAACAAAAGCATTCATACAATTAAGCCTTTCAAACTACGGACAGATTAGTACAGTATATTACAAAAAGTTTCGAGTTCAAATTTTAGACTTCGAGAAAAAGGTTTTGCCTTTGGAGACAACTTACTCGCAGATAATTAGGAGTTGAATCACATGAAAGCTGAGAGGCTGAAATAGGTGCCAACACATAGCGAAAATATATTTTCACCGAATTGTCGTGTTCGTGGGATCCAAACGACTTCCTAAAAGCATATTCGAATGACGCAAGAAAAATTATGCTCTGTGTGTGTGTGTGTGTGTGGTGTTAACATATTATGTAATAAATATATACAGAAAAGTTCTCAACTAATCAGATTTCACGGTGGTAAAAATGAGTCTGGCATCGCTGATGGGAGAAAAACACAAAAACCTGTGTATGACCGTTTCAATATACAACTCTTACCTTTGGTTTGGAAGAATGACGGATGAAGTCTCAGCATAGGTCGAGTAATATGAGTCGCTGGAATCTGTTTTCCGTCCAAGATACAGTTGAACTAGAAATATGCTTGTCAATGTAGCTGCTGGAATTTAAACAAAAAATGCTACTAGTTAAACACCTATGCCTATATCCTACATACATTCATAGTTGCCGCTTTCGTCAGATGCAGTTGATATGTAGCATTTCGGGTACATGCTGCAGGTTAAAGTCAAGGACATAGTTATTGTTGTGGGAAAACGGTATGCAAAATGCCCAACTGAAAGTCGTGCTAAATCGCTCACAGCAAAAATATCTGCAAAAGTTACAAATATACACATTTGTGTTAGTTTACATTAAAAAGAGAAAGTTATATCAGTCAACAACATTTGTACTAGCATCGTTTATCAACAACGGGTAGATTAATTAAAATCCCTATAAGAAGCGTTTCTTAATTATTAGAATGTTTGTGGTTAGCAAATCTACCGAAAACACATTTTATACTTACCCTTTGTACAACTTCGCGTGACTTTCTGGATCATATAGTTGTTGTTGGTGTCAATTTCTCCAACAGAAGTGACAAGTTGTGCCTGTATTTGCAAGATAAAATAAGTTAGATCTAACATCAACTTATAAAATTAAATTTTCCAACTGCAGTTAAAAGTGCAGATTTTTGTAGCTTAAAAGCTTGGAAAATGTTTTTAAACGGTCTGTGTTTTTAAACTACTACACATAGAAATAAGGTAGAAAACGATAAAACCCAGTGGCAAAATTAAACAAAACGTAGAAATGCTGAAAACACCAACTTTTAAAATGGCGTAAATCGGACCGCAGTAATCGACAAGATTGGACATGACTGGAATCGAATAAGTGTCGTCAATCACATGACGACCGATATTACCACCAGAGACCGTATTTCCGACCGAAGATAGATAGAGACCGGAAAATTCGCTATATGCTGTTGGATCGTCCGATTGGGCATACCAAAGGGTCAAACTGAAATTGGGCACATCAATAACTGATAAAAGCAGCAAATAGAAATTCGTGGGGAGTAGTGTTAAACAAAATACAAATCTATAGCTATGTTATAGAAACATGAATCATTTGAATGCAATTTAAATTTTTTAAACCTTGTTATATGGTTAAGTTTCGTTAAAATAATTCATTTTGTTGAAATTTGCAACCTGTAAGATATAACTTCGATGTCACCATCTGGGGGTGATTTTACGAGAATGTGTGACGTCACGTGAGCTCTTTCTCCAAGTATAGGTGAAATTGAAAAGTAAGACACTTCTATATCCTTGATATCTGAACAAAAGATTGATATTTTTCAAAAGTCTTGTTGAAGTTTTTGTTCAAAAGTATTTGTACAAAATACGTTCTACACAAATCATTATAAAACATCCATCAAACCTTCACTTCGTAAACTTCGTAACAAATGTGCCACGGAGTAACTAAACCAATCATAATATGCCACGTCACTCGAACGTTCATCACAAGGCTGAAAAGAGATGTGAAGGTACGAACCACCTTGTTCCTTGAAAGCAATAAAAGTGAAATGCAAAGTTTATAACAAAAACAAATCATATCGTCAAAATAGTTTTTGTTACAGAAAAAAAACATCAGCAGAAAAGATCAAACATGTTTAATATGTGTTGATTAGTGTTCTTCCAAAGTTGATACTGTTAAGGATGTCTTGAGATTAAATAAAGTTTTTGCAACAATTTTCTGTTACTGAGTATAACCTCTGAGTATGGAGCCGACAGCTACTAATGCTATTTATAACTAAAAGAAATGGCATAAGTCTCACAAAATTTAGTCAATGTTAAAAATCAACAGAAAGCACTTATGTTATTGTTTATAAGCACCTGCGTTGGATACTAACAACAGCATAATATATGAAATTGTGTGCAGTTACTTGTAAGAATGCGACTTTCTCGAAATCTAACGTCAATTTTGCGTTCGTAATGGAAAGATTGTGAGCTTGTTTCAACGAACGAAAACGAACACTCTCCGGTAATAAAAATGTTTTGGTGACGTCATTGTTCTTAAGATCACTTTCGTTCGGGCTGCTAGAGCTCGACGTTAAATAGGCCTTTAAAAAAAGAAACCAATATTATTCGAAAGACTGGCTAAATGTATTTATAACAATTGGCTACCTAACTATATTGCAGTGCTGAACATTTCTACTCCGAATACACCTAATCATACGTCATAGACATCCAGAAATAAGCCTTGAAATCAGAATAAAAAGTAAAAAATAGGCTGTAAATAAAAATTCTCATGAATAATGATAATAAAAAAGGAATTGTCAGGACCTTTACAACCACGGATGTTTCAATCCCAAAAAAATCAAAATCGTATAAGTTTGTAATGGTAAAGTCCAAGTATAAATTGGTGTCGATGTTGGTCCAGATTGCGTCTGTATAACGTACGTAGTCTCTAGGATACCTAATCTTAAACAATGGAATATCCAGGAAATCTGAAACAAACACTGCTAGTTTTGCGTCTGAATAAATCCAACAGTTCATCAACAACACAATAAAAACTTCAAAATATTCAAAACAAGCAAATAATATAAACACGTTCTTTTCTCTTTCAGTAACACTAAACGATAAAGTATTACCGGCTAAAACACATTATTTGCAATACCTTTGTTGCAAAACACGGTGGCAAATGTACTTTGTGTTGCGAGTAATCGTCGTTCGTTGAAATCACCGCATGGTGATGCTAAAGTTACAGCATTCGAAAACAGCAGGTCACTCGACGAAGGAACGTGTTTAAGCGACCACAGGATAACATCAGGTGGTTGCACATAGCGTGAGTCACAACTAGCAGTCATGGCATTTATTGCGTCATCACTTAGTGGTTTCGACCACGTGCTTAGATCGTTGATGTACCAGGTTATTTCAGAAAGTTTCTCTCCGATAGTCAGGTAATCGCCTTCTGTAAAATGTTGTCTGACATTATACGCTAGACTTGGAAGTAAAATAAAACTGACGCTACCAATGAACTTAACATAGCTTCTTACACGTTTAGTTATGTTATGTAAAGCTTTGCCTAATTAAACAAAATTCCTATAATTTTTTATATAAAATTCAATACAGATTTTACAGTAAATAATACTCAAAGTGACTGCAAAAGCAAAAGGTTAAAATTACATAACCTGATATTAAAAAGTATCTTTGACTTATACAATTATATTTCTCTTTTTATTGCTTGAATTAGTTTAATAAAACTAATTTTTAATTTCCTTTAGGCTAATATAATCTCTAGTCATTAGTTACTCTATGGAATGATATGGGCATTTTTATCCTCGGTCTCGGGGAAGTCTTAGCACGAAACTCAGCTATGATTTCTCATCGGTCAAGCCCAGTTGCCAAGCTTAATATTGTAGATTGTCCAATTATGGTACTTTTTATGTTTTTTTAGTTTTCTACTACCTGGCCATAATAATGAACTTGCTCCTTCTGTGGTGAAACGAAATGCTCCGTTGACGTATGTCGATAAATAGTCGCCCGACTTGACAAAACAGATGTGGTTCCAAGTTGTGGTTGGTAGGGTGATTGAAACCTGCACGGTGGCATCGTTTTGGTCGTCTTTGAGATTGCTTCCAACTCCCGTAAAAACTAATGCAAAATTCTAATAACCAATGACAAAAGATGAATCGGACGTCAGTAACATGCAAAGCTAATATTTGAAAAACAATGACACTTACGTCGCTGGTAAGGTAAGTTGCAGTTAAAGTTATATACTCGAACTCGTCAGTGATGAGATCCTGATTCCAAACATAAGGCACATGTAATCGGACGCAGATGCTCCAAGCATCAAAGCGTCTGCTGTCCAGGCGGTTCATTCGGAACGACAGACCAGGGCTTACAGTTGCCTGTAAAAATAGTAAGTTGGAAAGTCTACAACATGATCAACGAAGCAATAAAATGTAATATCCAACAAAATTGCTGTCTCAGTGCAATTTGCGTACAAACAAATAGTAATGAAAGGTACTGCCTTTAGTTTGTTGCTATACATTCAATCTTTAAAAACCCTAAAGTTCATAGCTACCGTGAACTGGCGTAAGTCAAGTGGTCGCAGATTGGCCACAACATCTGCGCCCGAACCGCATAGGTAGATATTTTTCTGGACTTCATCGAACAGATTTTTATTCACTTTAACGGAGATCCTTTGATGATGACGACCCAATCCACAAACTGGTTCCAGAATTGCACGGCCAAGCTTTAAAAAATAGCTTATTGTCGTAGGCGAACTTATTTCAGTTTAAGGTGTTTATAGGTTTATGTTTACTTGAAAAAGTCGAGGTTCATTGCTGAGGAATCGACATTAATATAATGAAATAAAAACGATATTCTAAAAAACGCGAAACATAAGAGCAAAGGCAATTGTAATGCAATTCATTTGCATATTACAGTATGTAGCCAATTTATTTTTGAAAAATATCAATTTAAACTTGGTCTCTAAAATTTTCAAGAAACACCGGTAAGGCAAACAAGGTACCTGCACAAGGACATGTTTCCGTTGAAGGATGAAATCTACAAAGTAGCTTTGTGCTGGCGCATATGGAATGTTTGGCATATCGAAGTCGAGTGATACCACAGCATCAACAAATAGAGAATCGTTTGAATAAGGAATAACGTTAGCAGTGCTCACAACAAAGGGGCGCGCTAGAGTAGACTTTTTCAGTACGACATTTTCAATTGAAGCAATGAAGTCAAGATTGTCCGATGGGTTATCTATACAATCAGCCCAATAAAGGTTTTAGCTCAGTAAACGTGCTTCAACTCCTTACGCCAGTGGTTCCTAAACGGTGCGTCAGTTGACCGATCCAGAGGGTCGCATGCTTCCAATACGTATTGCTGATTGTGCTTTACAAGTACAGCATTTCTACTTAATAAATCATGTGCATTCTTGCGTATAAAGGTCGAAAACTATACGTACGTAGGGTGTCACTTATATGGGTGACCCACTGTTCAACATGAGGTTTCGGTCAAGTATAGAATTGCTAGTTTACAAAGTTTGAGAACCACTGCTTTACATAAACTAACAAATATGCAAAACATATTTAGTAATAATGCAATAAATATACACGTTGTGTACATTTATTAACAAACGTATGTTTGTTCAAACAGTAAACGGTATGCAGCTATGATTTATACGCACCAGTCTGGCAAAGAAACGCAGAGATAGTTTTGTTGCACTGAACAGGTTGCCATGCGGTAGAAAAATGTAATGTAACACACAAATTGTTCTGCGGTGGACTAGGTGGCAGACTAGAATGTAAGTAATTTAAATTTTCATTTGTCAAGCTTTTCCACAAAGTAGCACCTTCTTCTTCGTCAAACTGGCTCCACACATTGAGCCAAACATGAGGAACTGCCAGGAAAACAGTAAATTTTATCAAGTATGCAGAAACGCAGGTCTCGTTACCAGCTTACATTCGCAAGGCGTCAAAAATTAGCCAGTTGCACGGGAGTAGGATTTCATATAATTAAATGTAACTAATCCAAAACTGACAGAACATGGTTTGTAAGCAATTTGAAGGAAATAAAACATACTTCGCCATTTTTCCAAGTAGGCGGCTGCGTTTTCCACCTGGAGCGCATTCGTAGGTAGAAAAACTTGGCTTTTTAACTGATTTTCGCATATATCGCTGGCAGTCGCAACAGCATTCTCCATTGTAGTCCCTCTATGGTACACTAAGCGTATGTATGTAGAACCCACTTGCACCCAATCTGAAGTGAAACATATAGGAGTGTGCAAGTGTTTTTATCATCATTCATGTATTTCAACTTATGCTTCGGTTGCTGAGAGCTCAGATAGACTAAATATAAGTAAGTTAACTTAACAAGAGTGTTTCTTGTATTTCACATTACTAGTACCAACTACCAATCTTACTATTATTATGATAAGCGATTTCACAGTTATATTGTACCGTGAATGCTGATGTCTGGTTCGTCCCTTTTCAAGCGAAATGAACTCTCAATCCTCTGGGCAACGCTTACTGCTTTGTTAACGCGGAAGTTCGACAGCACAGGAACTCTAAAAACACAATTGCGGTAGTTAATATTCGCTAAAGTCGTACACATAGAAACTACTGCGATTATTAGTATGTAAGTTTCGATTTTCGTTTTGTCATAATTAAAGTGCAAGTTACAATTAAAGTTCTGCAAGAACCAGAATGCAGTGAAAAAAATTGTAAAAAGCTTACTGCTGTATGTACTCCAGTGAAGAATCGATCGTAGTAACACCGAACACTACAGTATTGGGATACCACTTGTCTCTGATCATCTTAAAGCAGCAGGACGTATTTGCAAATTTAAATCCATCCGGATGATGAATTCCGTCACCAACTGCCAGTCGTCCAATAGTCAGGCTTCCGTCCACATCCTGACAGACAAGCAAACGCTCAACTAAATTTCCAGTCCACCAGTAATGAGGTAAATAGCGGATGGACACTTGTCCTGCAAACGATGAGTGATCTTCTGCATATGGACATGCTTCGAAACGAAACTGGGAACCTGCAAATTGACATTATTTTATTAATTCAAATTTAAAATTTTCTATGATGGAGTAACTGTTAACATAGAAGATGATAAGACCAACCTGTTGGCTGATTTAAGCTGAAGACGCTACTCTGTTGGTAGCCTACATTCCATTTCCAATCCTCGTTCTCCATGGAAAGTATTTGCCATATATCTGAATCATTTAAGTAACTAGACTATTGAAAGCAAATTAAAGCTGATTTATACTAAGTAAGCATGAAATATATGAAATACTGAAAAACTTCATCTTACCTTGGTCAAGGCAAAAATTTCCACATGAAAAACAAACCCTGAAAACAATTAAAAACAGACAAACTAGGAAAAAATTGCTAGCCATTTTTAAAAGGAAAATTCAAGCAAACTCCATTCCAACAGCGAACTAAAACCCAAAAACCTTTATCTTGATGTTAGAATAACGTGTTAGTTAAAAATATGAGAGAAAAACGCTGAAATGGAAGCCAAATGTAAAAGGCCAAAATAATTGTGTTTTCAGGTTTGGGTATAATAAAAATCAATTATTTATTCATGAAGTTATCTACAGTACAGTATAATTATGTGTTAAGTAATTCATAAAAGCCAGTTAATAAAGGGGTTAGGTTGTCATTATCGTCATATCCAAAACAAAACAAAACTTGTCAGGGGTGAACACAGCATCAATTACACGTTGTATCACACAATTGGTTTTTGTGTTCATTCTTTCTTGTAGCTTGGTCATTTCATCGTTCCATGTCCAGCTAGAAAAATTCTATCTCACAAACACAAGGTGATAATAAACATTTTTATTTCTGCCTCACAGCATCACACTACCTTATTCTAGAATTCTATCAGGAAGTTATTTAGGTTGTGTATATCCAAAATAAACTTCAAGAAACCACTATCCTGCATTCCACCTAATTCAACATTACCTTAACCAAATGCATTTTAATAATTACCAAAAAAGTGGTGTTAGTTCACAGAGAAAGCAGAAAAATCATCTTTGCAAGCAAATTCATAATTAAATTAGGACAGTAGCAAACAGGTTAAAAAACAATGGACTTAGACAGTATCACATGAACAAAACATTAAAAAAACTAGCAATGGTTACAAGAAATGTTTCTAATCATTAAGTTTGGTTTTTTTGGTCTTCCTGCCTTTGTTTTTTTTCTTCTTTTTTTTCGTAGAAGGCACTTCGGTCTGTTGATCGGTATTTGCAATATCAAAAGTCAATGGTATTCGACTGAGTTTCATTTGCCAAGGTAACTGCTTGATGGGATCTAACGTCATCCAAGGTAAAGCATTTGGTGTGGATGGCACAAAGCGTCCAGGTTGGGAGTATTCTTGATGTAAATCATACAAGACCCTGTAACAAAATTGACATCATGCATTACCTGCAAGTCAATTATTCACAAAATTCATCACTATTTCTATTAATTCTAATTCAGATTGGACATTACTGTAGTTACTTCAAGACTAACCTTCACAATACACAGTAAAGCAAGAGCATTATGCTATATGTGTTACATACTGTTTTCCTGTAGGTGCTCCAGTTGCCTTCCTGGTAGTAATCTCAGATGATTTGCTTTTATGAGAGATGATGTATGAACCAGGAGAAAACATAACTGAATCAGTAAGCTTCTGGAAGAGCATCGTGAGCAATTTTGTCATTCTCATTTTGCTGCGAAAAGATGTTATGCGTGAAGTTTTGAATGAAAAATTATGTAACTAGTCTAGCAGGTACTTATTAACAATGCATATCACAGATAAATATCTTTCATCTCAGAAGTATTCCATAGTTTTTTATTGTAACTCGAAGAGTATTCACGATTTTTTTACCGTAATACAAGTTCACGTCACTAATGTTATAATTTATTGCCTGTTTTTAGAACAAACAGTATTCAATCTGAGTGCACATACTTAAATCCAGCACTTTCATAATGAAGGTAAGATGAGCTGTTAGGGAAGACAAAGTCAGCGCAAACAATCTCTTCGGTTTTAGGATTTACACGATCTGCAAAATTTGTACATTATCTATTGCATAACTTTAAGCCCAATTATTTTATATAGCTATAAGATAAACTAGTGTACTGTATACACCACACTCGTACAGCTTATGCATCAAAGAATGTAATAACATTGTAAATACATTTTACTCTGTAAACTTTAAAACAAAAATATGACTCACATCTTACTACACTGCTTGGTTTTGGCCGAAAATTTAGGTCCATCCATTCTGAACATGCTTCAGCGTATGACAACTGTTCAAAACCTAGTTCTGTCTGATACTCTAACTTGGTATGTAAAGTTGCGTAGCATTCAGGACTCAGGGATTTCTATAGTATGTACCCATTTGCAACACAGCTTTTAGAGGTTTGTACATGTATAAAACACAGCATAGCATATTTTCCATTACAATACTAAGCAATTATATATCTATTAATTATCATACGTATCATCTATTTTAGTTATGAGTTGACTAAAAGTTTTACATGAGTATGCAATAAAGTTTCGTACAATATTGATTTTAAGAAGTTTCAAGATGAAAATTGAATCAATAGTTCAGTTAATTCAACCATATAATTCAAGTGTAAACTCAGCAACAATCATGCAGTTGTATTCCATGTTGGTACATGAGGCACCATCAGAAACGCATCACATGATGTGTTGTTTCGTAAAAAAAGGTAAAGATTTCATGAAATATACCGATAAGATGGTATAGCTTCAATGTGGGCGTACACATTAATCACATCACATTTTCTTGTAAATGAAATTATAAATGTTTGAACAAAACTATTACAAAATAAAATAAACCCAAACTGTTTAAAATTAATTATAAAAAAGATATTAGAATTTATCAATTTGATGAAAGTATTTGAAACCAATTTGTGGTTATTCTGGTGGTATTATTGTGTTATTAATATAAGAATGCATCGTGTTTAATCCAGAATATCAATATTCTTCTTATATTTTGTGATAAGCGGTATGCATCACAAAACTTGTGCAGTCACTGTAATGTTTAAACAATATAAGCTCTTCATAGAACCAAACATTAGCCAAGCATAACATGAGAATATGGTTTTAAAATGAATCAGACCCGCGTACTATAAACAAATTAAACGTGCACTCATGCAATGTGAACCAAAAGTAAGGCAGCTCATTATACCTATTAGATATTGCCGGAATGCTAAACTTTTTAGTTCATGTTATTTATTAATTTAGTTAGCAAAAAAACAATTGGTAAGCAGAAATAAAAATTTTTCGTTATGTTAAAAACTTTAAATCACCGATTTGACAAATCTGCCTTAAATAATCCACATATGAGTAAAGTACGGCAAATTTCATGCTCTATTTTGTACTACTGTTGCACGTTTGCACACTATATTCCTGCTTTCTCTTGCTAACAAGAGTAAATTAAAAGCAATTTAGCATTTTTGCCTTGCAAGTACCACCCTTGCAAAGTCACAATTATATTGATTAAATTTTACATTGGTTCTTAGCTTTATCCCTAGAATTTTTAGTTACTCTTTGAGTCATTATCTGAAAACAAACGAATAGGAAAATAATCAACGCCAGTAAAAATATTGGTTAGAATATTCGTCTTGACAAACTTGACGACTTTTTCATTGCCTTTACATTTTGTTTGCATTTGTCTTCAATGTTCAGATATAGTGAAATGGGTACAGAAAAAAAAAAACCTTGAAAACAGCTGATCTAAGTAATCAAATGTAACATTTAATTTAGTTTGCCATCAAACAAATAAAACTGACATTCATCGAACACTTGCCTGTGTTTTTACGTTGGTCTTGGTCTTAAGTTTTCCATGTAAATTTCCTCTCAGTAAAACCCTAGTTTTTCCAAAAGACCAAAGATTATAAAATAAGTCAGAACTTTCATCCATTTCACCCAAAGAATGAACTTCTAGCAAGTCGTCAAAACTGTTAAATAAACATAACAATCATGATAACACAGATGTATATATCTTTATTGTTGTCAACATCCTAGAACCTAGATAATTCAAAACATAATTTGAATCAGTACATAACATATCAGTAGTGGTACCGAATATACTTGATTAAAATGGGTCCTAAATTAGAAGGTATACAAAATGATGCTACAAAAACTTCCGAGACTAAAATAGTCTCTTGGAAGTGTTTCACAAGTTTCATGTTCTCTTATCAACAAAGGAGATTCGAAGAAGTGAAATTAACATATCGATGTAACTACAGGATTAGCAGTACAGTAATTTTACTGCTGCATAAAATGCTTTCAAAAAATAGAAACTAAGTCGCGATTTCCATTCGAGCAAATACAGTAGTTATATGATGTGGTAATATTTTCTAATCAAAGAATCAGTCAACATTTCACCTTATGTCATCCAACTTCTGATTTTCAACACTAGTTTTATTGGTTATTTTTATCTCAGCTTGGTCCTTTATTAAGCGTTTGCTGCTTTGCTTCTGCATACCCATTATCTGGCCCAATACGTCAGACTTGTCGGCTGAGTTTTCTTGTGTATTGGTATGGGTAAATGGGAAACTTCTTTTAGAAGCATCTTTGATGGAAGTTTTTCTGTTTTTATGAGCTTTTGCGTTTGTGACAGAAGAAGCCTGAATTTCAGCACTGCTAATTCTGTTAGTTGTTTCAGTGAGCTTTGATGGTGTTGAAACTTTAGCTTTTGCTACCAGAAATTTAGATGAGAGTTTTACACCTGACTTGGATGATTTTGTCGAAAAAGCGGATGCAGAACAGTCATCTGATGAAGGCTGCTCTTCCTTTATGGGCGTAACAAACTTATTCCTTGTAAGCTGAGCTAGAGGCAAATCATCCTCATCACTTGAGATGCAAATTAAAGCTGTTTCTTTGGACTTTTTCACTTTGGTACGACTTTGAATGCACACTTTCACTGGTGATGTTTTCGTTTTAGATTTAGTCCTACTTGGTTTTGTTTGTGAAATTTTCCGATTTTGCAAAGCAGTTTGTTCTTCAATTTGCATTTCACATGGCTCCTCTATGCCTGCTGTTGCGTCATGGTCATGTGATGTCTTGCTTTTCTCAGAGGGAAATACTGAATATGTCAGTGCAACATCAGATGGTTCATATGAAACTTTGTTCTTTTTGTCACTTTCAGTAATGTTCATTGGAGCAGTAGAAGCCTTGAATGTCACTTGACCTGGGCTACTGCCTTTATCATCATCAACATCAATAACCAGCCCTTTATCTGTGTCATCTGAACTACCATCAGCAACTTCTTGTTGTTCATTCCTGATTTGGCTTACATTTGAATTGTCATCTTTTATCATAGACTCTAATGGCAAACTCGGATCGACGGGTTCATCTTTAACAATGGTATCTGTAAGTTATTGAGAAAATACATTGTTGATAAAATTTTAATTACTTCAGATCAGCTCAGTTCAAAATACAACCTTTTTTAGCCCAAGACTGAAAAGTTGAGGAAGAAGTAGAACCCAATGGCAACCTAGATCTGAAGGAATCTGCATAAGATGTTTTTGGTGTGAGAAAACTTGTTTGCCACGCAGAAGCATTAACAACCTGAGGTCGTTTCTAGTAAAGTAAATACAATTTATATGTTAAACCCTGTATAACTGTGTTTTGAAGATTTGGAGAATTGTGCTTATTTTACACGCAGTAAAATATTTTTCTATTTCCATATTGATAACATGTTACAGAAGCATTTTGAAGAAAATGCGCGAGAATGTTACAAATTTTAAAAGAAAATCCAATCCAACCATAAATGACTAAAGCAAAGTCTAATATTCTTAACAATATTTATAATACAGTGAAAGCTCATGTCCTTAACTCGACTTCAATTAATTGGAAACTTCGGATTACTGAAAAAAAATTCACTGGTCCTAATGAATCTCCTATCAAGCCATGTCAATGGCTATTCCTTTAACCGATTGTTTGCAATGAAATCAAATGTCTATAATTCAGTTGGTCAATAAATTAACAACCGAGATTTAATGACTTGATCAACTTACTTTCCAAGACTCGAGTCAAGTCAAGTCATTTCAAGCATTGACTTGAGTCAAATTACTGATTGGATCAAGTCAAGTCAAGTCAAGTTAAAATATAATGCAAGTCAAATCAAGCCATGTCAATGGCTATACCTTTAACCGATCGTTTGAATGAAATCAAATGTCTATAATTCAGTTGGTCAATAAATTAACAACCAAGATTTAATGAATTGATCAACTTACTTTCCAAGACTCGAGTCAAGTCAAGTCATTTCAAGCATTGACTTGAGTCAAATTACTGATTGGATCAAGTCAAGTCAAGTCAAGTTAAAATATAATGCAAGTCAAATTAAGCCATGTCAATGGCTATACCTTTAACCGATCGTTTGAATGAAATCAAATGTCTATAATTCAGTTGGTCAATAAATTAAAAACCAAGATTTAATGAATTGATCAACTTACTTTCCGAGACTCGAGTCAAGTTAAGTCATTTCAAGCATCGACTTGAGTCAAGTCAAGTAATTTAAAAATGTGACTCGAGTCATTACAACACTAATAATGATATGCGCAAATGTAGAAACAAAAACCGCAAAGCAAACAATTGACATAAAAGCAACAAAAAAGTGACATAAAAGCAGGTAGACAAGAATAAGGTGACCCAAGAAAAGTTACACTATCTTATGACAACTTAGTAGGGTAGTCTATGCAAAGGCAGGAGTACTAGGCTGAAACAGATACAAGAGTCCGATGTTACAGGCGCAACGTTTAATACCAGTACTACTTTAAATCAGACACATTTTTATCTTACCAAAAAAAGGATCTACAAAAAAATGCGAGTTGGGCCCCAATTAATTGGTAAAAATGCATAGTTATGATCAATTCATACTTTTGTGGTTACTTGCCAGCAATGTTACCAACTTTGGATAACACAAAACAATTTGACCTTCAAGTCTGAGTTAAAGGAGCTTCCACTGTAATTAAATACAGTATATCCATTTCAAAAATTGTAAATGAAAATAAAGTTTTTAGGCAGTTTTTTTCTTTGTAAAAGCACAGACCTCAGGAGCAGATTTAGTTCTTGTATTTCTTCTTGGAGCAACTGCAGGTAATGTGGAAGCATGGGAGCCTCGTCTAGGCTTTGGGTTAGACTTTTTTTTGTCATTTGCCCCATCTACTTGAGGGATACATATGTCTGATGCTTCATCAGTCAATAATGAGCTATCTTCCAAACTTTCATAGTGTATTTCGAAATTCTCTGACGATTGGTAAATATTTATGTGACATTTAGTCAGAAACATCAAGCAATAAAATACAAACAAAGATATACTAATTTTTTTGCAAGCTTGTCCAATGTATCAAGTGGAAACCGGATAATTTCAATGATCAATCTTATTCATGACACATGCACTAATTTGTTTACCTGGTTCGGTGTCATCACCTTGATTAACATCTGCTTTATCACGTAGATCAACACTAGCATCCATCACTCTATAAAACCTTATTCTTAACTTTCTTAATCTAAAAACGTTTGCATTAAACAGAACAAACAATCAAAATTTAAAAAGCAATTTATTAGCCAAAGAAAGAAACCTTGCTCTATCCATGCTCTTTTCAGTAACACCAACATTTGAAGTGTGGATAGGTTCATGTGTTTCATCAGCTGCTATATTAATAATTAAAATAAAATTAATAAAGTCATGTAACTATTATAAATTAAGATCTATATATATGCTGTAAAGGTAGCATAAGGTACTGTCTTACCAAGCATTGTTGTTTGTGATGTAAGAACGAATTGCTTTACAGCTTTTTTAAAATATTTTGAGCAACTTTCTCGGCCATTAAGACTTTTAGAGGGTAAAGCCTTGTCAATGAAAACTACCAGTTTTTTAGTTGAACCATCTTAAAAACAAACAAGGTTTGCATAACAAAGATCTAAAATAGTACCACTATATGCAATAATAAATATGATATAGCCTTGCGTTTTTGGTAAAACTTTCTTCAGGCAATTATATAATATATCTTCCAAGAAAATTAAAAATTAATAGATTTGATATTACTAAAAACCTTCAATTTTCTGTACAATCATCGGCATTTCCCACTCATCAGAAAAAGATCCATAATTTTTGCCAAGAGTTCTAATAGCACTCATCGAGATTACAATATCAGCTTTCCATCGTTGAGCTAATCTGCAATAAGCATAAAAGACCTAGCAAATAAAGTAGTAGCCAGACATCATTATTGCAAATATTGATTCCATGTCAAATATAACACTACCAATTTTCAAACTATTTGGTTTAAAGGTACAACTAATCCGCCAAAATATTTCAATAGTCAATATAATATAGCTTTGGTCTAAAAATAATTAGGTACTGTATTTCTATACCTTTTTGCTTGTGGGTCCTGTGAAATCGGAGATCTATGTTTAGAAATCGATTTACTTGGATCATAAACTGGCACTTTACAAGGCAGCTTTAACTGCGGAACCCATGACGAACAACCCTGTGCAAAAGTTAAAGTGTTGTTGACACTACGTAAGACTTTGAGGATAGCATAGCACAACAACATTTATGTATGGCTTACATGAAGTATTCAAAAGAATATGAAAACATCGCTTACTTCAAGAGAGAGTAATTTATATTCTTAAATTGCCTTCACAGAAAATTATAAATGTGGGCACAGTAATCACAGTTAACAATCCCATGACATAATGCGCCATTTAAAGTATATAGTACAGTTAAGTATAGAGCAACAAAGTCATACGATAGTGTGATATATCAGATTTTTATCTTAAGACCGACGATTAAAACCTAGAAAAAAATCCTTCTGCCAAATATGAATAACTTCAACTTTATGGAAATCAGTTGAGTATTTTTCAAGATAGAGTTGTTTTTTGAAATCCACTTCTTACTCAATCATTTTTTGCTATAAGGTACATTGCAAAATGCAAATGTAATTACTTAAATTTTTTTGAGTACTTTCATTTAATACCTCTAATAGATGATTTTTTGGATTTAGGCATTAGACCTGTTTAACTTGTTCCTTACAATAACATGAGGTCTTGCGCAAATTTGCAGCTTTTTACTATAAACTGTTAATAAGAGTAAAATTTGTTCGTGCGGTTCCCAGGAGCGTTACTCAATAGCGTGGTGCTGCTTGGTTTCAAACTTGGATTTTGGATTTCGTACTTGCAAGTAATTGAGTCCACCATTCTAGCAAGTTACCATTCCACAAGCCAATTAGTGGGCTGTGAAGACTTAATCAGATAAAATACTTTTGTAACAATGGCACCAGTATTCTCTTTCTTCTGTTCCTTTGATACTTATAGCAGCAACTATAAATGTTAGTAAATTTCATTACTCACCATTACAGCTGATAACTTTACAAACTTTGGAAGATGATCCTTATCATGATGAAACACACTGATTTGGATCGGCTTGTGTTGAACATAGTATCTAAAATACTTTGAAATCCTCTTTACTTCATGTGCAAGGTATGTCTAAAAAGTAAATGTATAAAATATCTTCGCAGCAAGTAGCAACAACAGACATAAAAATGCTTTCAACCCACCTTTATATATTCCTTAGCATAATGCGATACATTATTGTAATCAGAGATTTGAGCAAGAGCAGTTTGGAATGCATAATTAAGAAATTCCCGTTGTTCTTTCATCACAATATCACGCAAAATCTAAAGAGCCAACATACAGATCAGTGAGACATGCGTTTGCATTTTTTTGTATGTGGACATTAAGGTTGTCCATATTTAGGTCATGTTCAAAAACTTCAGGTTACAGAAACCTACAATAGTTGAATTTGGATTCATGTTAATAATTAATTAACCGTTACAAAATTACAGTATCGGTAAAACACTGTATATGAAATAAAATAAAAATATCGCAACACATTGATATAAAATTGATTGATATAAAACTCAACCAAAATTTTGATTTATTGTCCATAAGCGAGCAAATTCTGATTACAAACACCAATTTAACTTTCAATAAAAGTAACTTTCTTCGCACCATAAATAATAAAACTTTGATCAAAGTCATGAAAAGCATATCACTTCCAAAGCAAAATATGATAATTCAAAATAGAAATATTTATTGGTCCTTTATGGTTGCATATTCATATAATAAGCAATAATTACCGTGAATTCATTCCACATTGCCCTGCTGCAGTCAAGGGTCTTTGGATTAGATGATTTAGTCAAGGTTTGAAAGTCAGGAAACTTTCTTAATCCTTGTAAAAATTTGACATGGGTTCTTGCAGATAAACTTGACTTTTTTGGCTGAGGTAATAAAGGTTCAGGTTTTGTTACTTTGGGAGCATTGGATCCTGGACTGGTCAACTCCATTAAAACGGAAACATTATCATATCCAATCTATAAAAATTATAACAAGAACAAAGGTTTGATTAAAATCTGGATCAGAAAACTTCACAGCATCAGCTAGTAAGTAACAAGCGATCACTGCATCGGCTAAATCAAGTCTGTTGACTTGCTGTTGAAAATCATGAACGTCGATATACCAGTAATTGAGATGTTTTTCGGTTGATATTTAAACTCCGTTATCAACGGCTTTGCATTCTTGGCCTACTTTTATGTTAGGTTGTATTACATTAAGAATATTCATGAAAGTTATTGCAACTACGGCATTTAACATCAAAATCTTTATACGAAAAGAATAAGATGAATGTTATGGTTTACCATTGACACTTTGAAGTATTAATTAAGTATTAGTTAATTTGTCAAGCATGTTTGAAAACAATTGCTTTAATACAAACAATACCTCAACGAGGATGCGATCAAATTTTTCACCAGGCACAGCGTCTCCGCTGCTCTTGTTGGCAACAAGGGGCTACATATACATTTACTACACCATTTCGCTAAAGACTTTTAAGGAAAAAAGGCGAATACAATGCAATATATAGCGATAATGGAAGACTGTGACATGTACATAACTCTCAGACTAAAGTGATAATACTGTGAAGCATAAAGATTTACAACTGTGTAAAAAACACAGTCGAAATAAGACTGGTTGCGATAATTCGTTATTTGACACAAAGATATCTAGTTCGTGTTTATCATCTTCATTATAATACTACGTGTGTCAGCGCAACTTGCGAGTGTGGCCCACAGCCTACATTTGATTGACAAGTAGTGGATTCCTGTGCAAAAGCTCAATTGTCTAAATATCTGTGGCAAACTTTGTCACCTTCTCTATGATGCATAACGTTTGTTGCAGGAGAAAAACGCAAGGGGAGCTTATAAGCCAGGTATACATTAAAAACATATTTTTGGCTTGAAAAACTGGGAGGGGGCTTTATGTGAGAGGGGCTTATAAGCCGGTATATACTGTAATATACTTATTTTTAGACTTAAGCAGAGGTATAAATACCCTTAAATGTGGTAGCAAATGGTTCCAAAACATTTGGTAAACCAGAACAAATGTCATTCATTGTTTAGAAAACTAATAACTTAAGTGGATCTCAGAAATGCATCACCATCTTTGACTGGACAGAGGTGTGAAATTGATTTTATTTGGTATATTTAAAAGTATACTGCAATGTAAACTCTACTTATAAAATATTCAGGAACTAAGGACTTGTTATATCAGGCTCTTTTCAAGTGATTTTGTTTATGTTTATCAGTTTCTAAGCGTGTACAATTACATGCATTCATTTTACTTGGGCTACCTAACCTATTAAACTGCATGTACAGAACAGGTTTTATAGAATTTAAATCATTGGAACAGTTAAAATTTTTTGCATCTTAATACAGGGCAAAAAATATACCGATATATGAATGTTCAACTGCCTGTCTGGGCAAGGAACATATGTGCAATTGTACATATGGCCAAAGCAACAAAACATGAATGTTTGCAACAAAACGAAAATGTTTCCCAATATTTGTAAAAGCAATAGAAAAACAAACAGTCTGTGCATTTTACTGCAAACAAACAACATTTCAGTGGTATTATGACATCATAACCATATGCTGGTACAAATAATACATTACACTTAGGATTCGCCAAATTATTGCATTTTTTGTGTGAATGTGATTAACTTCTTCAAAAGTTGTTTTTAAAATACACTCTTTAGTTTGGATTGATCTGTGAGAGTTCTGATACATAAGTTCAGTTAACAAAAGGCGACATCTTTTGCAAAGCTGGAACTAATAAGATAAATAATTAATGAGTATATAGAAGTTCTTTTCTTGTTTTCCAAACAAAATAAGTACCAGCGGACTCATCTATCTGCAAGATTGAAAATGTTAACAAAAAAGAAAAGCAGCGCATTTAACTCATTCCTTAATAAGATTTATAACAGCAGATTGTAGGCACAAGCTGAAGTGCAACTTTGGTTACAAAGTTTTTTATTTAAAGCTGAATCCACAAAAAAGTGCAGATGTCAGAAAAAATACATTAAACACTTTAAAGTATTGAAAGGTACATTAAACATTATAATGAAAGCATTTTTGTATAACCATTAATACAACTTAATTTTGTGAAAGGAACACTAAAACCAAACTCCATATAGTAAGTTATCTGTTCATTTCACCTATAGCCAGAGATTGGGTTAGTCACAGTTGTTTGTTCTCTGTGTGTCTGTACAAAAAAACTTTAACCTTATATTAAGCATTTTGTCCACTTTTTTGCAAGACTAAGCTATTAACTATTAAGCTGTTCTAATACAGTTATTCCATAAACACTTCTGCTTTACTGGCTGGCAACATGTATATATAAAATAATAGTTTTGAAACGTTTTTTCAGGTCCATGATACCTAGCAAAATGGAACATACAGATTAATGCTTACCTGAGATAAAATGTCAAAATGGGCAACATGCGGTGTATTTGAATTGGGTATAACTGGAGTACTGTCCCACTGGAATTCATCGAATGCTTTTTTAATTTCAGGTTCCCATTCAAAGTTTTCCATTTTGCAAAACACATTTATTATGCCTGCCTTAAAGTGCTGTCCAGGTGCAAGAAATATATAATGGCATGTAAAAACTGTATGTGCAGTACTATACCAGCACTTCAACCACTATCAAATACCTTCAAAATCCTTCACCAAAGACGTTTTTAGTTTTTAAATACTACAATTAAAATAATGTAAAAAATACAAAATACAAAAATACCTGCACCTAGCAGTATATCTTAAACAGTGTAGTCTACAAATAACAAAATCAAATGACACTAAATTCGGAATCACTGGGAGGTAGTGGGAAAAGGTCTGCAGTCTCAAAATTTTTCAGGTCTTTTTCCTTTTGCTTCTCTGTTAAAAACAAAAACTGATTCCTTTACAGTTTATAGCCTTCTTGACTTGTTGACCTTCTGGCCTTCTTGATAGCCAGTAGCAAGATACTTAAATCATAAAATGCTAAAAGTTGGAAGGTCTTAAACGTTTTTCTGGGATAGTTGGTAAAACTCGGAGGTCCGTGTTTTCCAAAGATGAGGTTACTTAGATATTCAGATAATCGCGTTTCACAGAGTATAGCCTACGATATGTGCCAGATTGGAAAGTTTGCTACGTGACAGGGAGATGCAAATTAATTGCGCATGTAATGGCTATTGTTTCATCTTGTTGCGCGGGGCTTTTCTCAACCAAAAACAACAAACTTTCTAATCTGGGGTATGCATATACCTTCGACTGGAAAGTATGGTAGTTTTTGATAAAAAATCGTGCGTGCAAACACACAAATTTCAGAATTTTGGCATGATTGCATGCACTGAAACCTCAACTCTTTGTTTATTTATCATTAATTGTCGTTCAAACAACCAGATTTTTTGTTTGTTCATTATAAATCGGCGTGACGATAAAAAAGTTCGGTGTGCACGTTGATGAGTCTTGTGCGTTCAGGTGCCAAACATTCCACTCTGGCATATATATGCCTAAGTTTTGCGTAATTAACAGGATCAGGTGTATGGAAAACTGAAAGAACTTCAAGGCTCCCATTACTGCAACTTTTGTGATGTGTCCAAATAGCACCAGAATCGTGATCTGCAGTTACAGCTTCTCTTTACTTTACCTTCGCTGCACGAATTCGGATCTTGGAAATTCAATAATGAATCAGTGCAGTCTACCACAAACTGGTAAATAGTTAACAAATTTTTTATGTTCTATTTCTTTTGCATCATATTGTTATTGATTTTTGATTTGGTTAAAAAAATATTCTGCTGTTGGTTCTGTGGTGTGTCCCTGTTTTTGTATTGCAGTGTTGTTTTAATGAATTGAATTTCATTTTTTTTTATCTGTTTTAATTGCTTTTCTTTGCAATCGAATCTGTGGCAGATGACCTAGATGACCATGAGGTCTTTTTGCTGCCTCACACCAATCAATTATGTTACGATCCTTTTCAGTTTTTTAAATGGTGAGATAAACTCTCTCTCTGTTATTCCTATAATTACTAGAATTACTGGAATTCTTATTGCACCATCTACAATTTTCTGAAAAGTTGAAAAAGCAAGCAAAGCTCCCTCCGCCAGATCCGGTTCTCCGGGTTTTACTACCCACCTTATTCTGGAATTTACTTTCATTTCATAAAGAACCAAAGTTGCGAAGCCGGGGTTTTCCCCGTGTAGGTATACTGGATCTTTGCTTTTGTGAAAAGGTTTTGGTCTAACTTACACATAGCGGCATAAAAACGTCCATTCGGGGTAGGCTAATACATTATTAATGTACATTTTATCCCATAAAGAAATAAAATACCCTCTTCTCCTCTTGAGATTCACATTGCAGAGCACAGAGTTACAGTAGCGGCCTCGCCGTATATCACCTAACTGTAGACTAAGTTGACTAGCTAGGGCGCTAGGCAGTTACGAGCAAGGAATGCACTGTTTTAGACGTATCTCAAAGTTTGAAACGAATTTGTATGGACAAATATAATCAATTTATTGTTTTAAGATTTGTTCTTGCTATGAGATTGTTTATGTTTATTGTTTGTGTCGTCTCTTCAAACGTATCACAAAGCCTTTTTGCTGCCAGACGACTCCAGCCATGGTTGAATTGATTGGTGCAATAAGGATCTACTTTTAATTCCAAAACTATTGGATGTTGATCAAATGCTTTCTATTTGAATACAATTCACCGCCATTTTTCACAATAATATTTCATCGCTCAGGTAACAAAATGTAGCCTGCATGTTTGCTGAAAGGGACAATGAGTGATAGTGATATTTGCAAACTTAAAGTTGTTGAAATTCGTATAATTAAGTTATAGTTTATGTTTTTTTTTTCATTGGAAACCTTTCTTCAATAACTTCGTTAAATGAAATTGTTATAGGCAGGCCAGTGTAGAAGCGGGATCAGGCTGGACATGTGGCCCAGGCTTCCGACTTTTATTGGGATGTAGCCTATTGTTTAATTTGCAAACCACAATCTTTGTAAAACCTCCATAAACGAAGCAAGTTTAACACAAAAGTTGAAAGGTATTTGCAACAAATTCGAATATCTATGTCGTTATCGAGTACGGCATATTCCAACAATACCGTAGTAAAGCATACGTTTATGCCCATGTGGCAGAGATATAACCCCTCAAATTATGTCTTGCTTTACATCTAAACTCTCAATCTACTGCGTAGCTTATAAAGAGCATAAACTTTTAAAACACAACACAACCAACACATTTTAAAATGTTTACTCTGTTTACAGTTGTTTACAGTTCTACATCGCCACAACTTTCTTCAAACAAGATACAGAGCAGAATGTATAGGCTAAATGGTAATTGTTTTTTCAACATTTTAGAAGTAGGTACTCATCAAAAATGCCCCATGTTTTGCTATAATAAGTGAAAACTTATTGAAAGCTTATACAAATTATTTTTTGTTTATCATCATATTCATGTGAGATTTCTTGATGACATATTATACAGCATTAGCCCATCATGCGACCCAAAATAGAGGCTTACATAATTTTTGCAGAGGGTGAAGTTTACTTTCTAACCCGGGCCCTCATTGCGCTCTATAGGCTACACTGCCTTGCTACAATTTGCGTATAGAATACACCGTTTTTGACTCACAAAAATATCAAGAACTTTCATTTCAAAAACGCTCATAGAAAGAATCATATATTGTCTGAGTAAAGAAGATTCGTATAAAAGCTTCAAAACAGGAAAATTATTAAACAATTTAAAATAAAATAAATCCGATTTACTCTCTACCAAAAAAAATCACTTTATCGTTTTGCAAATTGGTTCTTCCAGCACGGCTATCACTAACTTAGCGTATTTAGACAAGATTATTTGTGCTTGACCCGCCCCGAGAAGCCCAAATTTTGGGTGCCATAGCCACTGGTGTTGTTTTCTTGTTTACTTACTGCCATGAGCTATAACTTAATAAGCGTGTTACACGGCGATTCAAAATTGTACTTGATAAATATCCAGGTATAAGACTTATTACACGTTTATATAAATACCAAAATATATTTCACTTCAAGTCGTTTTAAAGCTTTTTGGGGTGTTTAAACTCACAATGGAGCGAAACGTGGGAATTTTAGATTTTTCTTTTAAAAAATTTGGTCTCTTTAAAGTTTCAACAAAATTTGAAATGCGCTAATGCAGGCTATGCCCTATTTCAACTATAAGTAGTTATGTAGCAGACTAGCAGTACGTGTTAGATACATTACTGCGTTTCTCAGAAAAACTCCGCGTTATTGAATAGGCCTACATTCAATAAAGTTTCCAATTATTTCCGTTTGAAGCTGGTGTTGCGAAATTGTATTGTAAAAGTTGTATATCCTGCTTCAAAATGCTTACTTCGTCCACACTTTGTAAGCTTAAACGTGGCATGAACACAATCCAGCATCCTCCATTCGACCTTTTCTGGTGAACTGACTGCCGTTTTACAAGTGACACGTTTCACCGTCCCCTGGTTTAATCGCAAGATTGTTCATCGGGATGACTGTGTGTTTGGTGACGTTGGATTGGCTAAGGGTATCGTCTGTTGGAGTTTTATTGTTACCATTCAAAGAAATTTTTGAAGATTTTCGCCTAGAAAGTAACGATGTTTTAGAATGCTGTAAAAGAATTATTTGCAATGTTGGATAATTTCACCTTTGTTATGGTTTTATAATAGGCTATATCATATCATGGTTTGTCGGGTCGCTTCAAAATTCAATTTTAATGACGAATAACACGGAAAATGACCTAATCTCAACAAATAGAAATACCCCAAAAAATAACCATGCCTTTATAAATAGGCAAAGGAAATTTGCCGAAATAGAAGTAAAACAATTCGGTAGAAGGCAAATTTTAAAAAAAATTTTCGAAATAAAATGTAACGTAAACTAAATCAAATCAGCTCTCTTAAATTTCCATTTTATTAAATTCATTACATGCTGATAAACTGAATTCTTAAACAGTTCCCTCTCTTTGGATATCAGGTTTTCCTCAATCTCAGTTGGGATTTAAGTTATTTTGTTTCCCTTTTGGTAAACGTTAAGAGAGCCCGTTAAGGGTTTGCCGTAGTTTTTTGTATCGTTTATTTTTCGCAATTGAATGTGAGGAGTTAAAACGTGGTGTAAACCTTGTTACGTCATACTAAAACAATAACATTCTCACAAACAATCAATGAACGGGAAAAAGCGGCAAATCTCCGAAGGCTTAAAATTTGCAGACTGTTAACCAAACTGTGGTGCAATAGTGTTGTAAGGTTAGCTCGGCTATCAAACCCAAAAAGATATAGGTTTAAACAAACATTGTATTCTATGCAAATAACAAACCGCTTAGCCTGTCCTTGTGTGTAATCGCTCTTGCTTCCGAAGCTTGGACGGAACGAGCGAGTTCTTCCGACAGCTGAACTCCAACGTTTTCGGAAATTTGTGCCCACAAACGTGTACAAAAACGGGTTGAGTGCGCTGTGAAGCAGAGCAGAAAAAATGGGTCATATGAATGTCATCACAGCTTGCTTTTAACTTATAACTACAAACAATAGTTCTATGCAACTAACCTGCTTAAATAGGCGAAAATTAGTGTAAAATGTTGTAATGCAGTGCACGCATTTGCAGTCAACTGGCTGTCGTTCACCCGGGATAGATTGAAAGCATGATAGGGCAACCAGCAGGTTACGAAAACTGTTACAAGGGCGGTAACCATGTAAGTTACACGTTTTCGAGTTTTGTTTGACCTGCTAGACTTGGATCCTGTAAAAGAACAAAACTATTTAAAATCATATCATGTTTACAAATGACATACTAAAGTTATCCATCGTGCGACATGCTATGCTGTGGTATATGCTACTCATGATCAATCTGAAAACACTCTGTCCTATTCTGCAAAAAGCTTATGTTTGAAGTAACAAACAACAGCATTCACGTACCGACGGCCATCGGTTGGGATATCTTTCGTAGTATCTGGGCATAGCACACGCAAATAATTACAAGAGGAAGAATGAATGCCAAAAAGAAGTTGCATATGAACCATAAACTGAGTTCTTTATCTTCTTTGATACTACAAAATCCCTTCACTGAGTTTACAATATTCAAGCTGAGAACAAATAAAAAACATTTCAAATATAAGCATTTATATAAATATACAAAATTGTCAAAAAGTTAAAATAAAAAAGCCCAAAAAATACTTACTCAAAATCCTCGTAGTTGAAATAGTAGTCGTCAGTCCTGAAATCAAAAATAAAAACGTTTTTGCTGTATAGCCTATACTCCATATCCCACATCTGTCGACAAGCAAAGCATGGTTACCACAAAATGCTGTCATAAATTCTTACCACAGAAATAATTTCATCACCAGCAGTCTGGTATATAATATATAAAATATACTATACTTGAAGCTTGTTGCGGTATATAAGCAATGAAAGGGTTGTTACAAAACTTCTAATGTTTTACAAATCAATAAAATATAGGGTTCATACGACCGGTAAATTTTTATGCACTTTACAAAGTCTGTATCGATAAGGGTTTGAAAACGAAAGATGTTTTACTTACATATTACTTTCAGTGTTGTTATAATCAACTTCATAGGTCAAGTTGTCGTAGTTGTAACTTTCACCTGAAGCATGGTGGTCTGTTTAACATACCTTCTTTATTTTTTGTTAGAAAATCTGCTATATTTTTATTGCTCGTTTTCATGGTTTTGGATTATCTTGACTATTAGATAAACCATCTTTGACAATTTAAACGAATTACTTAAGAGCATGATTGAAACGGTATACTCTTATTTAGAAAACAATTAAACGCAATCATTTTTGTTAAACTTTTATTCACCAAGCCCTTACCTTCGTGGAACACAATAACGCAATCGCAGTTCACCACATGAGCTTTCACCATGATGACGACCACAGAAAGAAAACTGAGCATCCACACTATGACGCTGATGGTTGCTGTAGCACGTCTTGTGCGCAGCCGGGAGATTTTGGGGTTTAAGGCGTAGTTGATGGCCAGAAACCGATCAATTGACATCACCGTCAGAAAGAGGATAGACGAGTAATAATTCAACATTCTTTATAAGCAAAACACAGAAATCGGATTAAACAAACAAGAATAAAAAATATTGTTTCTGTCATAATTTTTCATGTCAACCTTTTCTTTATGAATTCATTTGTGTTTTTAGACGAAATACATCTAGATGCACTCACTATGTTTCTGCGAGCACTAAAAGTAACTTATTATTCCGCGCGTATATGGCTTACCTTATACTTTCAGTAACTTTACACCAGCCCTCTCCATAATCCCACCTTCCGAATAAGAGCGTCCTGGCTTGAAAGGGCAGTACGAAAAGGAAAAGGAAATCGGCAAGAGCCAATTGAACCACATAAATATTGGTGACAGTTTTAAGGTATTCTCTGCAAGAGAAATAATAAAAGAATTATCAGAAGATTGTTTTTAAAACGTGAAACATTAAAGATTTAAATAAATATGTTTGATACTCTAACTAAAGCGTTGGTTTTGTCAAGAGCTTACAGAGTCTTGTATTCTGTATATGAAGCAAACTATTGAAAACGAGTAATGTTAAAGAAAGATCAACTTCCATTTACATCTTTGTCGCAGGATTTGTTCGTACAAATGTGTTGAAAGAAGTTATCTGACACCCTACAGATGTTCATAACGAGACGCAATTCGGCGCTTTAGAAACCTTAATTCAAAATGACTTCACCCACTTCAGAATGATGATGATGTAAATGACGACGGCGTTGGCGGCCAATCCGACTGTAGCGATGACAAGGAACAACACAGGGATGATTGTGTGTACGTGAGGTACGCATACAAGTGCTAAATCGTAGTCCGTCGAATTATCTATTTCGAGCAAGTGTCATAATGTATTACAAGGAAACAATCAAAAAATCAAATCATAGATTTTACATAAAATCGTTCCTCTCTTTGAAAAGTTGTTTATCATCTCTTGATTGAAGATTATTTACGCAAACCTTTTTAGTTATATACTATTAAAGAAGAGATTTTTATTTGATTTACTATTCAATAAATTATGATCTTACGCAGTCGTATAGTTGCTATATCTACAGTGTTATCTATTATACTGTTGTATTTAGTGCAACTACCAGACCGTTTTAGTGTAGATTACAAGTAAAATGACTCACTTTCGGTGATGGTCGTATTAGTCGCGTAATCATATCCGGAGTAGTCGACAGGTTCGCCGGCCATCACTATTTCACACTTTGTGTTGACAACTTACAGAGAAAAGTTTTTATCACAAACTAACTCACTAACTTTTCTCAAAAACACAGATGCTGTAAAATAACAGTCAAACTTGATTGACAGTGGCTTGGTCAATAATGATATTTTTATGTCAAGAAAATTAGTGGTAATAGGCAGAAATCTTTATCGTATATTAGAAAAAAATACCAGGAAAATAACCGGTAATAAGCGCATAATTGAGCTGACACACCAGGAGTCTGTTATGTCGACAAAAAATCTGATTAAATGCGGTTATTATTTCACAAAGATTTGCGGTTACGGACCGTTAGTCCAAAATATTTCCTTTTGAGCATGACGAACAAAATTAGCTGAAATAGCGGGGCGCCAGCAAACTCCCTGTCGAGTGGCGGACCACATAGGTTGCCGTGGTTCCGGTCTTTGGAATCAAAACCCATTTTATCTTTCTATTAAAGGCACTATTACGAGAAGTTTAGATTAAGCAGTTAGCTACAAAATAAAACTTATAGCTTTTCATATTTTGAGATACGTTGTACACTCCTTTTTTGCTCAAACGCGATTTGTTAACAAAACGTTTGAGATAAATTCCGTTAAAATATAGAATCAGCAACAACCAGTAAAAAATACAATTAAAATCAGGGATAATGAAATTGCCTGTTAAAATTACCAAATCAAATTATGTTTATTGACCCTACTGCCAAAAACTGGTGGCAATTTTACAGAATAAATCTACTTAACGATAACACCAATACGCATTACCAGCTGCACGTAACTCCTAAAAAATACCTTGCCTCGAGATTAATTGCTTATCTTTTTTATACCTAAATAAACTTCCGCCAGCTTCACCGAAAAAAGGCAATGATAGGACCTATATACGAACCCACGATATACGTTATATCATAGTTTTCTTTACGACAAATTTATGCGTGATTACGTATGACTTCCACCTAACTAGTTCTTCAGTTAATGTAAACAACGAAAGATTAAAACACATAATTTTTCCTATTGAATACTTACACAGTCTATAGGTTATACCTGTTTGTTTTCAGCATGACCTTCTAGACAACTGATGTGTTTTTTTAACATAAATCTATCGTCTGTTGAAAATAAACTGAACTAATGCCACTATCCACAAACCTTCAAATATTAGGTACATATAGTAAAAAACGCAGCGTGCTACTTTACTATAGTCAAAGAAATTATGAGCAATAAAGCAGTTACAACAGGATAGGTTCAACTTACTTTGTACCTAACATTTACACAGTCCCAAGCCGTCAGATCTAATTTTGCGAAACAGAAAAAAAGCAAAAAACACCACTAAATTTGAAGCGTTAACGAACTCAGCATAAAATGACGACGACATAAGAGAAATCTGTTGACGATCTTTTTTAAATCTTTGACGGGTTCAAAAGAAGAAGTATACTCGATGAATCGTAAACTACTGTGACATTAAATACATACAGTAAATGCGTAAGTATACCGGATATCCGAGTGTTTATGTAACTTAAAATACTTGTCAGTGAGTTAAAGTTTATAGCTTGTGTTATGTTGTCAGCAACGTTAGCTTGCGTCATCACATTCACAAGACATCCTACTTGAGATATGCATTGGGGAACGCATTATACGCTCCTTGTATACAAATGTACCTTGAAAAAGAAACCAGTTCGATTCAATTTAACGCTTACCAATTTCCTGTAAACAACGTGGAACGTAGGCTGTATGTTGAAATCAAGTCAAGATGATTTTTACCTTACAATATGAATAAGACGGAATTGCAGTAATGGTAAACCAAAATGTACTTGTCTATATGCTTTTGCTTTATCGTTTTTGGGTTAAGTTCGTATCAATCATTTACCTTAATTAAAAATATTTGAATCTCTAACAACGCATCCTTTTGCTATATAGCGACCACATACAAATTTGCAAGTAAAATGTGTAGCATATAGCACCTATATCTATATATTCAGTTTTCAATCGTCGAAGCTTCTGATTTGACCAGGTTCAGAAACGCTGGTTTAGAACAGAATAAGGTTGACACGAAAAGTTGTTTAAGGAGGAAAATGTAAAACGTAAACAAAAATTTTCTTAGTAACAGTAAATTGATAAATATTTTCCGTTTTGTACCAAATACCAAAGTCCTACAAGTGTGTCATATGCAACACCACATCAAAGAAGACCAACATTATAAAACGGTTGAAAAACAACTGATACCTATAGAGACATATACAGTATGTATAGGATATTCTACGACAGAAACGATTCATAAGCATGACTGATTTAATACAAGAATTATTTTTTCCTTAACTTCTTTGCTGAGAATTTGAATTTTCTATGTTTATCTATTTAAGTATGTGCGTTGTTGACATTGTATTTCTTAACTGACTATAAGTTGCCCCGTAAAAATGTTCCGATGCATGAAACCTGTAAATGTCAACGTTTTCTGCGCCCGTTTATCTCCTTAACCCAGGGATGTCCAACCTGCGGCCCGCCTGAGATTTTTGTGCGGCCCGTTAGTCATTTTCACTCCAAAAGTATGTACTTTATGTACCCATTTTTCTTGAAATTTAATAGGTTCTGCGGCCCAGTGAATTATTTCAGGTGACAATGCGGCCCACTTTAATAAAAGGTTGGACATCCCTGCCTTAACCTATCCTATGCCATACTTAGCTACGTGTGTAAACACTGGAACTTTCAATAAATATTTGCGGTAAACTTTTCCTTTAAACATTTCTCTTTTGCAGAAACTGCTTATAGAAGTAAAGAAACTCGACGCCAATGAGTTTACATTGTTGAATCATAACCAGACTAATTAATTTGTTGTTTGCACTTACCTCTTTATAAAGGGACCGACTTTTTCCAGATCGATAGACTCGCTTATCCAGTTCAAAGGGTAAAATGCTTTTCAAAATGTTGGTACTGTTTTTGGGAATTTATCCTTTTGTCCTCCAATCTTTCGTTACTGTAAGTATATGCATAACTTAAATTGCTTTTCTGTTTTTGCCAGTGTTTTTCGTTACAAAAATTTTTAAAATCACGGCGCGATGGATGTAAAAATGTCTAACTAATTGTATTAAAAGTTATTGTAATATTAAAAAAAAGAAATATGTCAGACTCTTGTAACCGTACAGTATGAGGTAAACTTCATAAAAGGTACTTATACTGGAACCTATACGGTACTGTATATATGCCATATTGGTATAGGCCTATAGGCTATGCTATCTAAAGCTCAAAATTTGTCAAAGCATCATTACAAAGTTCTTATTTTCTTTAACTTTAAAAGGCCCTACCTACGCCGCAAAATCAGCAAAAACTCCAAGAAGCAAGCGTCGGGTCAAGGTGAGTTAGTTAGTAAGCTATTATAAATATTGAAATAATAGAGTTATTGTTGTGATAAGTGGAACGTCTTATTTGACAATGAGGCAATGCAAAGTTATCCACTTCAATACTATTAACCTGAAAGCATTTTGAAAAGCACTAAAAATAGTCACTTTAAAACAGATTTTTTAAGAGCGGTTACATCTTTCATCATATTTTTAAGCAATATTCTGTCTTCTGCGTGGAATGAAATGATTATGCTGCAAAAACGCCCAGAGTTTTTAGGAATTATACCGGATGATGTAGAAATAAGAACTCCAAGCGCAAAGACCAAAGTACACAACTCAAAATGCACGGATATTGGCGAAACCTGTTCGACCTCTGCTGAGTGTTGCAGTTATCCTTCTGTTGTCTGCGTGTGAGTGCATTGGCCGAGCTTAGTCGCTGATAGTTTTATCGGTATAGGTATAGCTTTATCGTGAGCTTGAATAGAGCTCTTTGATAAACACGGATTTTTGTAATTTGTTTATACGGCCAGTGTGTTAACCCCGACGGTTTGTTTCAGGGTATACGTTAGTGGGTCAAGTTGGGGAACCTTTTGCTCACCTCGTTGGATGGTGAATCTACTAGAGCATAAAGGTGATTTGATGGAGGATTCAGACAAAAGGACGGGTTTTTAAACTGACAACTGACTTGGCAACTAAACTCATTGGAGTTTCTCGCAGTTAGCTGTATAAGATTAACTAATGATATGTTGCACAATGTACATACCCACTGCAGCAGCACTTTCTCCTAAGCGACTGGAAAGATATTGGCTTAAATTATATAGCTTTTTCATTTGAGTTGTTAATATAAATATTGATTTCAAACACCGACTCTGTTTGCTTATTAATCTTAGCGCAAAATATGGAATTTTCTATTTGGTGTGTCAATAAAAATTCCACCGGTGTCATTTGAGCAAACGCGTCCCGATCCCACCTGCTTTATCTCACGATTATAAAGATAATTATTACATTACATTCTATGAGAAATCGAGCAACCTATGTATAACAAGACGCTTATAGACACGCACATTATTGCATTTTATACTAATTGACTTTAAGCTAAATTTCTGCTGTCTAAAAGGAGTCTTTCAATGCCACGCCCATAATGTCATCATATGTAAAAATTGCGAAAGTGTACACCGCGTGTAAAGACAAGTTACCTTCAGCATTTTATGATATAAATTTACGGTTATGAAGTATTTTTGAGGTTACGACAAAACGTAAGCATTAAAGAAGTAAAAGTGGCAAGTGCTGTGTACGGGCCTCGCATTGACATCTCAACTTTTTCAGTAAACCCTTCATTTTTGACAGTTTGTTATTCACATGAAGTGTAGTTTAAAGATTTAACCCATGGCTATATTGCCTTTGATCATTTAACGTTGTAAGATTGGTGAAATATCGGAAAAATGTGTTTCTTCTTTAACAACTCAATGTTTTTGCCAATAACGAAGACAACCGTAAAAGTCACACGCTAATTTTAGGTTTTATTGCTGAGTTTCCTATCTTTTTCGGTTCGTGGTAAAAGCTCAATCAAATGTTTTACGTTTGTGCACAACGGCATTAGAAATGCCAAAAAATGCTGCCTGAGACAGAAGAAAAAGCCATCGTGCGGTTAGGTGGTGATAAAAAATTATTTATTTTATTATTCTACTTTGATTTAAAAACAAGTAAGTTTGCTTGCTTCTTCCACACTTGTATCAAGAGACAAGTGGAGTCATAATGGAGTTAGGAGCATGCGAAGAGTAATTTCTTTATGTCTTATGTATTTCGATTTTTTAAATTAATTTAATTTTTAAAAACCTTTTATAATTAACATGAAATAAAAGAAATGTTTTTGTTTTTTTAAGATCCCCTTAACGAAACATAATAAGTCTATGGGTTGTGTTGAGTACCTGTATTTCGAATTGTTTGTACGCTTGTGACTACCATTACAAATCAAAATCATCTCTTGAACATTTGTTCCGCCCGTCTTTATTTTCCTATATACGCACATGCAGCGACGAGAACAAACAGTATATCCGATTTGCCAGCTCGAGGCCCTTATCCTTTTTTTCGCTCGAGATCGACTGGGCTGATGCAGCACATTGGACCTTCTTTGACCTGCAATTATACCTCAACAGTTTCCTAAATCGTATATACCGTAATTTTCCTGCCAGTTTCGTCTGGTCGCAATACTGATCGCAACTTTGCCAAACGTTTTTATAAGAAGTTTCAATGGTTTTTTTTTTGCGTTTTTCTGCCAACTTAAACATTAGTTTGATCAATTGTTTTCATGGATGAGTTTTGATAATTTTTTTACCTTCTCTCAAAATATATGCCCTATATCGGTTGAAAAACGTCATCACTATGCCGCTATAATTGCAATGCGCATAGTTAGTAGAAATAAAAGACATAACGACACTAAAAGTTTTAGTCTGCGCTTGATATAGCTGCTATATTATATAGTATATGAGCACAGCTTCTTTTTAGCAAACCAACGTTCCAAAACTGAACAAAAAAATGAATAGCGAAATAAGAAATTCTAACACGGTGAAAGGTTTGTGGTAACGTTTCGAAATATCCGTTGTTGAATGGAGAAGTTTTCTCACGACATGCAATTGACGGTGAAACCCAACGGCTTGAGCTTCGCTCATCGAGCTTTTTTGTGTGCATTGTCCAGTTATTCTGTTTTTTTTATTTGTCTTTTATGTTTATTTTGTCGCCTTGGCCAAATCTTGGAATTGTTTACAAGAATCACGGAACAGGAGGAGCAGGCGCTGGATAATTGCTGGAAATTATAATTTCTTATATAAGTATTGCTATATATAAGTATTGCGTCCTTATACCACATCGACACACGACGTTCTTGCAATACACACAGTATTTTTTGTTGGTACTATGACACCTTATCGAAAGACACTTTATCGAAAGACACTTTATCGAACGACACCTGATCGAAACGACAGATGATCGAAAGACACTTTATCGAACGACAGTTAATCGAGCCGACAGTTGATCGAACGACACTTTATCGAACCGACAGCTGATCGAACGACACTTTATCGAACCGACAGTTGATCAAAACGACAGTTGATCGAACGACATTTTATCGAACCGCCAGTTCAAGCAAGATTTTTGCGTGTTTCTCAAACATTGAAAGAATGAGCCATTGTGATGTGCGGTCTTTGTAATGGTGTGCATTAATGAATTGTGATGTATATATCATAAAGTTGACGATTTATATTTTATATCTATATTTTATATTTGTATCATAAAGTGTACGATTTCGCATGGCGGCCGGCCCGCCCACATATTAATAAGATATCACAAGAATACGCACGAGAATTACTAAGTACGAGAGTAACCTAGAAACCTATGCGTCGTAGACTGATGAGATTATTACAGGTTAGTAGAAACATCATCTGGCTTCCTGTATACATCATAATTGTAAAACTAAAGAAAGTGAATTTAGTGTAAATTAGGTATTTCTAAAAGTGACACATTTCTATAAATTCTTCTTGTTACGCCGCGCCCCCGCTGTGAAAAGAGAACGAAAAAGAATAGTTAGTCAAGTTATTGGTGCGTAAATGAGTAATACGCTTCAATGCGGAGAGAGAGCAAAATTATATAAATATCACAATATCTCAAAAATTACAAAATCCAACTTTATCAAACAAACATGGACAGATAGCTGAACATTTTTTATGAAAAGTCACCAAATTTTGATTTTCTACAGCAAACAATGCAACGGTACGCCACGTTTTACTATGACTGTGTGCGGGAGAAGCAACAGTCGATTCGATCAACTGTCGCTTTGATCAGCTGTCGGTTCGATAAAGTGTCGTTTGATCAACTGTCGGTTCGATAAAGTGTCGTTCGATCAACTGTCGTTTCGATCAGGTGTCGTTTCGATCAGCTGTCGTTCGATTAAGTGTCTTTCGATAAACTGTCGTTCGATTAAGTGTCGTTCGATAAAGTGTCTTTCGATCAGGTGTCGCGTCACGTTTTTTGTTACGTCTTCGGTGCTGTCAAAACTAATATGCATAACCTCTCCTACTACATGGCATATACCACATTTGCATTATACATACAAGCGAATCAAAAAAATTCTCATTTTTAACTAATCTGTCTCCTACTAAAGTAGTATAGTACTTAATACAGTCTGTTACTAGGGCCGGGTTTAGGACGATTTCACCGATTTTTTGAAGTTGGGCTCCGCGCCATAAGCGGTCTCACCCACTGACTCAAGCATAAAATAAAACTTGGTTGATCCTTATCTTAATCTTAAATCTTAACTTGCCCTTTTTATCAGAAAACTTGGTTGATCCTTATAAATCACGTGATAAGCGAGCAATATGGCGTGGCAAAGTTGTTGTATAAATGGCGTTTTAAGATTGTATGCAATAAATTGGAAACCTTCTTGTCTGGCTTGTTCAAATGAAGCAGATTTTGGTTTCATTTTATGAAGCTATTTGTTTGAAACCTGGTAAAGTATAGGATCAGGATGTGTCACTTACATTAATTCATTATGTTAATTTAATAAACATTGGATTAAGTCATCCTTTAACACAAACTGGCCAGGTCGTCATCATCGTGACCTAACAAAGCGATGTTATTCCACTTATTCTAGATATGTAATGGCATGAAGAGTAAATACTATGGCAAATCAACACGCCAAGTGCCAACGGAGTGGGCTGCTGTATTCCATTGGCAGAGAAAAGTAGCTTATCAAGTCTACCGATTTCATTTCAATAAAAAACTTCATTTCGAGTCGTTTATAAGCAGTTTTTGGGGCGTGAAATCAGAAAATCTTCGAACTTCTCTGCTCAACCTAATCCAAGCTAAAGTTTCACTAAATTATAGTAAGAATAAAACAAAACGCACGCCAAGTTTTGTTTATTATGAGGAGTGGCTAAGGGCCCCGCTAGCAGCTGCGAATTAGCGCCCCTTAGTATGTATAG
The DNA here is from genome assembly GCF_947623445.1 of Clavelina lepadiformis. Taxonomy (NCBI): domain Eukaryota; kingdom Metazoa; phylum Chordata; class Ascidiacea; order Aplousobranchia; family Clavelinidae; genus Clavelina; species Clavelina lepadiformis. The sequence continues at coordinate 9,112,864 of NC_135244.1, read as the reverse complement.
CACCGGTCTTGGCAAATTACTACTAAACACGGAATCCATAGCGTTGAACCAAAGATGCAAGTCAAGCCGGATTTAATACGGGAACTAAGTTTTTGAAAAATCTCAGGATGAATTTAGGTCCACACACAAATAATTTTTACAATATTAGACTAAGTGTAAGAATTCATTTTTTCTTCAACAACAAAAATAATTAATCAATTGTGATATTTTAGCCGTGTTTTATTTTATTTCAACAACCAACGATTTTGATTTAACAATAAATTTTGCGTTTGGTCTGAAATTGGGCTTCAGAAGTGGGATGCAGGTCCGGGCGTGTATTTTCGAGTTCGTGTCAAGCACATTGGGCTCCCTCCCGTTTCTTTTTGAAACAACCGCACTCACTAGGTTTTACTTGATTTACTAATTGCAGTCATTATGATATTTTATTTTGTAAATAAGACATTTTTTAAACAATCATTTATAGCTCATAATACAGCCCGGGAAATATGATTTCTGAGTCGTTCTATAATTAAAGGTAACATCAGTGGTTGGTTCGTTTCTAAACTTTTTGTAATGTTATTAATTTGTTTCATTGTGACATAACTCAGGCTTTTAAATCAATGCTTCTCTTTTTTTGTTTTAAGGTTGAAAAAACGCATTCATCGTTCTTTTGAAAGCTTTACGCAACTGAGTGAATGGCGTTCCCTAATTCGTTATTTTTAAAGGGCCCATTGACGCTGTGAGCCCTTATGCATTTGCTTAAGATAAGACGTAGTGTAGTTACACCATTGGCTGTATATAGATATATCACTTATCAAATACAGCAATTATAAACAGTGGTATTTTGAATTATATTTAGGGTAGGATTCAAATTAATAAAGAATTATAATTCAAGCTACAACCTTACAGGTCTCTTAATACGACCCTGGCATTGTCAACGAGAACATACTCGTACATTTGTTTGAACCCAAGCACGTTTCAAAAATCACAATACGCTAGCGTTCCCCGGAAAAGTATCGGCATCGCTTTAGCAGTACGTTGATCAAATATGACCTACTGTATTTTTTGATTTAATCACTTATCACTAGCGCAGACGTTCCAAAAATTTACTACTCCGTCAAATAAAAAAATGAAACTGAAACTATGAAGCAGTTAAGGTTACGAATTTCGACCTTATTACCAGTCACATGAGAAATTTCGTAGACAAAATGAAAACACCAAAAATCGAGTGCATATAAAAAGAAATATGATTTTTAATCTTTTTCATTCTAGTATAACATAAAAACAAAAATAAAGTTTGATTGCTGGCTTTTAAAGAAATTATGGTATGATGAAGGTTAGCAACGTGTACATAACAGTGTAACAATGTATTAAACACATGAATTGTGTATCTGAGCATCCAGCACAAAGTATGTCCCCACTCAAGCGAAGTTAATTCTTCACGCAATGGGAGGTAAAAATTGAGTGCAACAAGCCTAATAAAATTGAGGAACATCAAACAGTATATAGTACGCTGATCATGAGCGTGTCTTAAACTGCATTAACAACCGGCGGACAGGCCATCCCAGTCAGCATTTAGCGCAATTCAAAAATGTTTGTTAAAAGTTGAAATTAATTTTATAGAAACAATAATGATGTTAAAGCTGAATTACATACTTATCCGTCTTTTTATATATTGCACTACTGTTATAAAACGCAATAAATATTTTAACTGCAAACTATATTTTAAGGCTAAGCAAAGCTAAAATATTGCCTAATTGGGATGCGATTATCTACTGATTGTCCGTTGTTCCTAGTGAGTACCCGGAGTAGAGTAAGCCGGCCGCTGATATTGCATCTCCAAGGCCAACAGTTTTTATAGGTTTCCGACATATCAAAACAGGGCTCATAAAAAATAAAAAGTCTGAGCTTTGCCATGAAATGATGGGATTATCTGGGTCAAAGTCTTGAGCATTGTTTTTGGTGTTCGTTCCTTTTAAAGCAGATAACATTATGTTACCCTGTACTCTTAGTTGAACTTTATCAGCTTGCACCGTTATATCATCACATGCCTGAGTCGACGCTATCCTTGTACCAGCAGCGACAGCAGAAGCTTGATTTTGCCAGGGGGATGATTGCAAAACAACAATGACATGATAAAGCAAAGTATGAAAATGAACTCTACTAAGACGAGAATTTGGATTACTGGAGAATGTTTTTAACATCCATTCCAAGATGTCGGCAGTTTTGGGGATCGCAGGTGGGCCATTGAGATTGTTGTCAAGGCAGTGGGGTCCACCTGCTGATTGACAAACCAACCATAATTCCTGTTCATTCAATCCAATTGAATCAACTAATGGAAATATCTGTAAAAGAAATGTTGTACCACAATAAAATACACCTTGAAATAAAATGTTGAAAGTCTCAGAATTGGCTAATTTTAGTTATACTGTAATTCCATCTATTTTTCGAAATAGATTACAACTAGTAATCTCATTGTAGACCTTCTTTACATCACCAACAAGATAACCCAAAAAACTTTCCTTCAAGTTTACAATTTATGCCATATTATACAAAAATGTCCTTGACCATCACATTGCAATGCTTTAGTGTTACTGAAATTCTTATTTCACCTGCTTGATAATATGCAGCATGCAAGCCTTGTTGTACATGCTAGCAAGTTCCACATGAATTGGTATTTTTTTCGACAACGTTTTAAGTAACTTGGAAATCTCTACAATTCTTTCCATCCAGAAGGACCTTGGTTGAGATTCCAACAGATGAAAACCTGAATGTAAAGCCTGGAGTATTAAGATTACAAAATCTAACTGAATTGATATCAATATATTTCTGAAAATATGTAGCAGCCAGTATTCTCCAACCCTTTTTGTCCCACATGCAACAAACCACTTCTAAACCTATCATGATTCACAAGTGATTGAAGGCCTCTGGACAACCGTAGTGTGAGAATGCATAAGTTTTTCATCCACCAAAATTCAGGCAAAAAAAGTTAAGAAATAAACAATAAATTTATAAGGGCGTATTGCCAATCATATTGTATGTGAATACAGTTGTGTCTTTGTGCTGCTTACTCCTGTTCAATTTGAAAGTGATCACAAATCAATTTATTTAATGTAAACATAAACCCAAATGTCCCATCAAAATGTTACAGTACCAATGTTGGGAAACATTGATATAACAACTCAAGTTATCTGTTTACCCCCTTACAATCTCACTCCAAGTCCAAGAAAATGTTGCAAGTACAGAAATTCCGATTTGGGGAAATGCACCAGACAAACATACCTGACAAAACTACCAAATCTGGTTCAAATGACGACAAGCTGGCTATAAATCCCTCAAAAGACATCATTCTGGAATTATTTATGTCATGGGAAAATATGAACCGGCTAGCTATGGGACAAGTCCGACCATTCCAACTACAAAATAGAACGTAATCATTATTACTTTGAAACCACATGAAAAAAATGTTTTAAAATCTTATGGAACAACTGCAATGGGTGCGCTGCAGCTAGCAGTTGTAGCCTAATATCACCAGAAAGGATTGAATAGAGTCTTGCAAGGAAACATACTTTAAGCCACATTAACCAGAGAAACATAACACTCTATACAATATTTGCTGGACTAATTAACATTCACTAGTTAAATTAAAATAGTTTTAACATTTGCAGCACCATATTTCCAGGTTGGTGGCATATGAAATACGGCATTGTCAACTTTTGCTATACTCTTTCATAATCAATAATATGGATGATTTTTTAGAATTCCTTATCACCATAAAACTACCACACTATAAAATCCTTAAATCTTAAACACAAGTAGAAACTGAATTCAAAGAATGAAACCTTTCACCAAAGCTGTATTCCAAGATCATATGGTATTCATCCTGCTTTACAAAAAGTGACTCCACAGTTTCAAGTTGAGCATGTAAAAGAGGTTTAAGAACAGGGCCAACAGGACAGCCCAGAAACACTCTTCCTCCACTTGGTATCATGGCAGCAAGCTTCTGAGCCATCAAAGCAGCATTTCCACCAATGAAATACTAACCAAAATGTTAAATGTTGCAATAATTAACAAAGAAGCATAAGTTATACGTACTTTATAACTTATTTTCAGTATTCAATTATAAGCACACATCAATGAATCAATTGTAATACTACAGTGCTGCAACCAAGTCATTTTTTTAAGACTCGGGTCAAGTCAAGTCATTTGGGAAGTTGACTTAAGTCAAGTCGAGTCAAATTACTAATTTGTTCAAGTCAAGTCAAGTCATGCTAAAATATAACGCAAGTCAAATCAAGTCGTACAGAGAAGAAGGCAGTGGTATTACCACCCAACGTAAACGTTACAACACAAAAACCTAAATTTACCTTTTAATCTAAAACTCAGTTTAATTAAACCCTAAATGACTAAAATCACTTGCATTATATGTTCACTTTCTTCAACTACTGACCAAACCCCCTATGTCTAGGAATGAATAAATGAATGACAGTAAATTGAACGCGTCATAGACTACCCACACCGTACTACTGATAAGATGACTGCAACATTGCTATCCCATGTTTTGCAAGCTCCAGCATTGCACACACACAGATGTAGGATGTGCATCATAACGGTACATTTTTGATCGCCAAAAATAGAACATAAACAACTAAACACTCTTGGTGAGGTGGCATCACATAGAAGTATCGTTGACTATTCGTTTAACTGATCCTTCGGAAAGAAATCAAATGTTTTTAAGTCAGTTGGTCAATAAATTAACAACTAAGATTTAATGACTTGCGTCAAGTTACTTTCCAGAGACTCGAGTCAAGTCAAGTAATTTAAAAACGTGATTCGAGTCATTACAACACTGTAATACTACTTCATAAATTTACTAAAGTCTAAAGGTACACAAAATATGTATTCCAGCAACTATACAATTTACAAATGTCACATAAATCAATTAAGGTCTAGCTAAATCAGTTTAATTTTAATTCTATTAAATACGCAGTGCAGAATGACAACAGTTTTCGTAGAAACGTAACATAAATCAATGATATTTTCAAGACCTCTGTATCAGAAATGGATGTGGCACTTGTCAAAATAACTTGGAAGTCCTCATCATTTTCCATATGTCTCTCACCACCTGCACCTTTTGCATGAAAATATGCAAATGTTTGCTGTAAGTCTTTCAAACTCTGTAATTTACTGTGATCAATAAGATCCTCTATTGCTGAGCAATTTGAAGACGGATCCAAGAGTTTCATTAATTTCGTGCCTTTCACAATTAAATCAACATTTCCATTAACCCTGGTCAAAAACAGAAATTTTTGATATTGAAGCAAAATAAACAAAAAAACATGATTATATATTAATTCACAACTGTATGCATAAATATGTATATCAAAACATTAGCTTTAATAGAATTTTTTAAATCCTGTAGTACCGTTACATATTTTTACACATACCCGACAGCTATCTGTTGAAAAGGACTCTCTGGCCTAACAATAAGCCTTTCCCACGACTTCGCAATTATAGCTTCTATTGGCTTATCAATCGTTTGCACGCCCCGGAAATATGGCAGATGATCCCATGATAAATAGGAAAGTGTGGCAGCAATAGTTACAACTCCAACAGAAGCAAATGAAAATAAGTAAGTCATTATCTAATAGTATGGAGGTCAATTAACCTGATTGAAAAGATACAGTTTATCACAATGAATTCAGCTTTCGTTTTAATAATTTCACAAATATTTTATTCACTATTGCAAATATTCTTTAACTATTAAGGTAGATTTTACATTGTAGAAAGACTTATGTGGCAATATAGCTTGCTAAAAATCTGCTGACTTTACAGTAAATCATATAAATAAAAACTAGAACGTTTCACTGTTGATATTTTGAGAAATAAATAACTTGTTCCCAACTTGCTTGCAAGATTCGGATACATGGGATTGGTGGAAATAACAAAAACTACCAACATTGGTGCACAATATTCAAATTCATGCTTGATACGGCACACTTATATTTTCCATATCTCCCACCAATCAATCACATGTGTAAAAATTTGATGATTGCCCTGGAAAGGTTTCAGAATGGGCTTGTGGACTATGCCTACTTGTCAGAAGAGTAAGCTGGATTTTAACACAACCACAGTTTACAGCATTGTCAACTAAACACTAAACTTAAGCTTGATTTGCAGGAAGTTTACTGCCAAACAGAACAACAGCATCTGCAACTGCTTCATTGATTTCTGCAAACATGTAACAGTACTGTGATGCTCAACTAGTCTATTAACGATTAAAGAATACGCAAATCATCGGAGTCAGATTTACAAACAATCAACAATTATGACTGAAAGTTTGAAACAGTGTAATTGGCATACCCTTCATATATAAAAGAAACTGTAAGTTATCCAGGTTTCAGCAGCAAAAAGCAGAAGAGTGCTACTCGAGCAATCACAGTTGCGGTTTCTTACATCACGAACACCAGCTTGTCAATTACAGAACAGCTACCAACAGTAGGATGTTCCTCGAGCATTGATAGTGTGCTGTTCACTATAGAGTATAGATGAACAGTCTGTTTTATGAGCACATTTGTAGCCTAGTTACCGCAATGCCTTAGTATCCAGCTTAAACCTTGTATGACTTATTACATAATGTATGTGTTTGTAAGAATTGTTTTGCCGTTGTAAGTTTTTTAACTTATTTATTACATTTTGGGTTTAGTGGCCGTGCTATAGCTATTAGTCATCTTTATCATTTGGTTTCATTATTTTTGCATGCTTTACGCCTTTGGGCTTGGCTGCTTTTCCCCGCTCTTTGTTTGCTGATGGAATTGTTAATTGTTAATTTTGTTATTTTATCACGCTATAATGGTTAGCAGTTTACTTTTCGTTCCTCCACTGACAATTACTAAAAATAAAAATTACAATGCAACACGACCCTATCCCTCTAGTCTACAAGACTACTGTAATTATCAAGTATGTGACGTCACCAATAGCAGGGTGCTATACCGATCAGCAACCACGTGACGTCACCATTTGTGGCCCGCAGGATACTACGGTACATTAAAACAGCAGGTTGCAATTGATGACATCAGGAAAACATTTTAACATGTTCTCAGTTAAAGCTGGTATTTCTGAAGGGCGAGTGAACAGCAAAACAAAAATAAAAAGAGAGAGCAGAAGGAAGAGGAGAAAAAGAGAAATCTTGCACTGGAGCCATTGTTGAAAAAGCGTCTTGAGACCGAGACTATTGAAGTTGTATATCCCAGGGTTGTCCAAGCCCTGTCACGCGGGCCACAGTGGCGATAAGCTGCGATAAGTCGCATATCTTTGAAGTGCAAGTCAATATGTTTTTATTGTTAGGCTTTGGGGTGATAATGCCTTTTTACGGCTAACATCGCATCATTGACACACACATATATGCAATGATTTTAACTTTTTGTTGCAAGCACAGTCGCAAACAAGTAGAAAGCATTAAGGAGTGCGTTATTAGTCGTGCAGCAAATGTATCAAGTTGATTAGAACAGTAAACTCACCCTTTGCTAGCATTATAGCCTAGAGTTTCTTTATTTGCGGCCCGCAATGTTTTCCTTAAACTTTGATTTGGTCCTTCATACTCGCAATCTGGTCTGGTATGGAAGTGCACAACCACCTCAAATTTACCAAATTATGACGTCATCGTATTGTGGGGTTAAAATAAGTGACGTCACAGAAAATTTACATCTTACGTCATCAACTTCCGGGGTATACTTTAAGAAACAAAAACGTAAAATTTTATGACGTAGAAATGACTTCATGACCTTAATCTTCAACCTGCCAAAAAATGTACACCCTAACACATAGGTGTCAAACTCCCGGCCCGCGGGCCACATCCGGCCCGCTTTACAATAAAACTTGGCCCGCAATGCTATTTTATACATTGAACTATTTCCGGCCCGCGAGATCATTGTACAGTATAACTTACTTTTTTCAAGCAAGAAACAAGATTATAACAAATCGCACAATACAGCAGCACAACAGTTGCCTCATCATACGATAGAATAAATCGATTTATTCCCAGCCAAAACCGTCAAAAAAAACAAAAATTTGGTGCTGTTTCGCTGACTGTTCCAATTCATATACTCGTGTCACGAAACGTTCAATCAAGTTTTATCCTTACGGCCCGCGGCGTTAAATAAGTTTTGAGTTTTGGCCCCTGGTGCGATTGAGTTTGACACCTCTGCCCTAACATAACCCCAACACCCTCAAAATGAGACTGAAATGTAATCACCTCCTGGGGCTGAGAAAATCGTCCGAAAAAAGAAGGGGAATCAATCAATCATTAAATCAATCATTTTATTTTTCGCCAAAAGCGCGGTGAAGCATGGGAAAAAAACCAACCGTAAGAGAAACCCCATCCTGGGCAAGAGCCCGGTTTCTGGTGGTCGTAGCACTGAGAAAGGGCGTTGTTGATTAGCCCGAGTTTGTAGGCTACAGCAAGAATGCACACCAATGATTATCTTTGGAAGATGTGATGACAATACTGCTCGTTGCAAGATGGAAATTTCTCCGGTACATCGGCAATGATGTACGGAAAAACATGCCAATACTGTGAAATAGATGGTAGTGCTGAAAGGTAACCCCTCTTGGTCCAAAGCTGAAGACTTGAGTGGCGCAGAAAGATAAAGCAAGTGAACATGTTTTTAAAAATTCAGTTAAACCTCGTCAATATAATCACAGTTCCAGTATTACTAAATGTTGCCTACACTCAATAACAGAGTGTGACTTAAAGCCAGTAAACATCCATTAGTGAAATTCATTTGAAAATATATAGCCCACACAATAAAGAAAAAAACAGGTGCTGGAGTACAAATTTACACAATGCATAATTACAATTGTCACATAGTGTCAAGTAAGTATGATGATGAAACAAAATAAATTCTTTATTTTTTATAAAAAAATGTCTTATTTCCCAAAAGTTTCAAATCATTAGGCAGAGAATTCCAAATTTTTGGTCCCATATCTCGAATATTTTAATCCGAATTTAGTGGCAATTTCCAACAAACTCCACGATTAAAAATGCAATTCAAACGCTCGTTCAAAGTGACATATCTCAATCAATACTCAACTAATGACAATCAAAACATACAGACATAAAGCAAAAATCCCGCCCCTCGGTTGTTGTCAGATGAAAATTGCGTCACCAAGGAGCGAGATATTATGTCCAAAACTCAGGACAATTTTCGCAATCGGTAGATGGCGCTGTGTTGGATTTTGTCAAAATAAATATCATCCACGGCGAGATGAGTTCTTTCCAATTCCAACAATCTCAAGTTTGTTTCCTACGGTAAAGAATCCGGGGAGTTGTACACCATTTCTTTTACGTCTTGTTTTATATTACATTGTGTTTAGCTACTTATGTTCTACGTATCTAGTTATTAATATAAATAAAATTAAATACCACTAATGCTTTTGCATAGCACAAAAATCAAAGAGTTTGACGTGCTATAAAATTTTGCTTTGCAGCTGTAGCATTCCTTTTGTTGCTACAGCTATCTCACTGGAACCTTAAACCGAAAGGTTAACAGTTTCTACACCAACGTAATTATACAATTTATATACAAAATTATACAACTTAACAAAGTTATTTTGGATCGCAATAAATCCACGGAACGTAGTACCGAAACAATCATCAGGGACCAGTAACTCTTCGTATATATACAAACTAAAAATTTAAAAATTAAAAAGCAATAAAAATGCAAAAGTATTATAACTCTTTCAAAAAAAATTGCAAAATTAACAAAAAACTTACGCATCACCTCTGTAGTAGTTTAACAATAAAAATCTGTAAAATATTTTTCCAATGTAAAACAGTAAAGAGTCGAATAGTAAATATTATTGTTGTAAATGCCATACACTCGTTGATTAGCATACAATTTCTAAGTTAGAACACATTCTAAACCGTCTAGATTTGTTCTATAACGCTTTAAAAGCAATTAACCCAAAGCTACATAATGCGTCGTCAAATGCTTTACGCTTCATACATAGCTCCAGTGCATCAGTGAACACAGATAGAAAGAAAGAAAACAGTGCAAGTCATCATGAAGAGCAACTGTTCAATGAACACAGATAACTTAAAGAAAAAGACTGGCTACTCTATATAGGTACATATCATGTCTTCACTATTACCATAGAATACTAACAACATAATTTGTGGTTATGTAAATTTCTATGATCATATCGGCCCTTAGTTTCTTTCTAGAATCACTGACACATTCCAACGACACGTAACTATGCCATAGGGAAGTACGATGCGCAAAGACCAAGTTGTCCACGATGTTCTACGAAAGTTTGGATAAGATACATACATAACGCTATAAACGGTAGTGTGAAACAACCAGATATGATTTTTTATTTTGTGTTCAAGTTTCTGCATGAGGTATCCCACCAGACAAAAATCAGACACAAAATTTGGGTAGTAAATCCATGTGGTGTCGCTGTGCAACAGTAATGTTATCGAAGATCATATACACTATCAACTGTTCAATAATATTTGCTTCAGGGCAAACACTGCTATGCATATAACTTATAACATTCAAGTTGAAGTCATAAAGATTGCCGTATAGCCACGCAAAGCCATTTGCTTGCTGTTACATCTGCTACAGCCTAAATATTAAATTTTGCCGTTTGAAGTAAAACTGTTTCAAACCATTTTGATCGTTACCATATAGCACCCATACAAACGTATAACACACAATGCAGCGGTATAAGAGCTATTAAAATCACACATATTTGGATTAATTCTTATAATGTGCTTATAAACTCGATATTTGTGAAAATGCTAGTAAGTTGTTAAATATAAATAAAATATAAGCTAGTAAGTTATTAAAAGTAAAAATTGCTAGTTTCAAAATATGGCAAAGCGGTTTCCAACAAAAAACTGTTGCGCATAAGTCTATGATAAATTTTGCGGATTTACGCCTACATACGCAAACATTTCCTCAGCTCAAGTTGTATTCATACATATTTTGTATTCTCTGCATACCCTGCGTACCTGGACTCAGCACTTATGCCCACAAGGCGAATCATTAATTTTGTTCGTGCCAATTAGCCAAAACCGGTCATGTATGTATTCTTTGCCATGTTTTAAAGATTGCATTTTTAGCAATGGTTTCGACGCCTGGGTATTGCCGCTTATATACAAACTTCTTGCCTAAAACAGATATGGTACAAATTGCAACCATAAGCTCCATAAAACGTTCTTTTGAAAGAAATTACCAACTACCCTTTGTTAAACGTTTCAGTTTATAGCTTACTAGAAAGTAATAAAATCATAAGGTATTTCATGAGATCATTCGGATACATATTACTATGGACACTTTGATACGCTTTATGCTATTTGGATGAAGTCAAAATGCTCATTAAAATGCTTCGTTTACATAAAAAATAGTTATTTTCTTGTAAAGCTCATCAAATAGTATAAGCCTATGCTGTAGTATGTTGAAATATTGTTTGGTCAGGCATTCAGCCAACAATCAACAAAAGGCATTCACCATTTTTCCTTTAGCATAACCAAAACGTCAAGCAGAGAACGACATTAATTTTTCCACTACGTTAGATTTTGTTTCGTTTTGACCGACTGCTTTAACTGAGAAATTTAATTTCTTTTACATTGTGTTTAGTCGTATACATAAATATTTATGAAAAGAACTTTATTTGACTCAGCTGACCTTGCCTCATTAGTATATAATCATGACATATAGTGTCAAACCTGTTACGTTGTTGCTTATTATTTGACCCAGATTTGTTACTAAATAGAAGCATAGGCTTCATGCAATGGTTTGATTTCACTATACGTCGCATATACGTTGTAGCTATACAGTATATATATAATATACAACACAATGTGTAAAAAAGACACTGAAGATAAAGGTGACAAAATGATTACAAAATGATTACAAAAAGGAAAACTAAGCAGTTTTTAGGCCATAGATCATCTTATATGATCCCATAAATAATAAGAAAGCTCCAACACCACAAACACACGGCTATAGAGTATAATCAATACTTTAAAACTATGAATAGCGGTTGAAATGTATTAAAACCATTCGGATCAAATTTTTTATCCCTTATGTATGGTTATCTTTCGTACGTATATGCCGATATCAGGTAGGCTTATATATGCGAGGTCTACTGCTGGAATAAGAATAATGAAAATTGTTACTTGTAAAAGTGAATTAGCCTTATAGTTGTTCCAATTAAAATTGATAAAAATGGGTAATCGTAAAACATACCCCAAACTTTGCACATCACATAGATTTGGGATCGCGGGAAATCCCAGGAATTTAACAGTTTTTTTATTAATCCCGATCCTAGGATTAATCTTGTTAAACCCTTGGTTTTTAAGAATGTATCTGTGAACGGTGGAAGTGGGTATTTTCTCGATTTCATTTATTTTTATTTTAGAGTAGTTTTGCAATATGAACCATCTGCCTTGGGAATAAAGGCTTGTCACAAGCTTGTCACGGCTTGACATTCCTGTGTAGGCATGGCCGTTTGGAACGAGCGATCGCCGGTATCCAAGATGTTGTTGCCCATGTTGAGCGACGACTCCTACTATGAAGCAGTAATCATTGAGAATATCGCATTTTGTAATGAAATTGAGGAGTACTCTGAAAAAAAACTTTCGGTAACAAGATAGCCAAGGAAGGTTAACATGTCTAAAAGAAATCAGCAACAAATAACGTGGCCTTCTGATATCACGTCATGATGCGGTGTTTGCTTTATCTTGTTGTTTACCTTATAATTAAAAGCAGTCGAGGGCTTCGTTCAAACGCTAAGTACAAGGCTATGCGCTTTTCTGCAATTAGTGAAGTGCAAATGGCATTGGTCACTGATATACCGTACAAATTTTTTGAAATTGCTATAAATTGTTCAAACACGATTAGACCAGGCACAACTCCCATCGTCTCAAATAATACGTAACTTTTCATTTTGAGATTAAAGTGGTGCACGCATGGGTTTGAGAAACAGGTTTACGCGCAACTTAAAAGTTTATACTTTTTAAGCTTTACCGCTAACTTTCAGTGCACATTGTTTATTAGTTAGGTACAAACCGCTTTCTTAAGTTCAAAGTGTAGCTAGGACCGATAATAGCCGCGCAGTCGTTTTTATCTGAAGTAATTAATCCTTAGTTCATTTGCCCATTAATAGAACACAACAAAAACTTGTAAAGCAGAGAAGCCTAAACTATAGATAGCATAAGCCTAACTCTATCAAACTTGCCCTTTCTAGCTTATCAGCTACTGTATATGCTTATCATAGGCTTGGGCTCTAAAGTAGAACTCTCATTTGACATTCATGACTACTATTAAACGTGTTGATAATTTGTTGTCGTATACGGCGCATTTGGTTTACTTCAATCCAGATCATGCTCACATTTGACGTCATTTTGTACGATTTCGTAGGCATTGCGCTTGAATCTTTGCAAACGTTTATAGAAACTAATTTGTTAAAGAACCAACAAATCTTTCAGTTGGCGTTTTTGCAGCAGTCACTGTTGTTGTTTACATTGTAGCAAAATGTGCAAATTGAATAACAAAAGAGATCGTTTTAGAAAATGTTTGACATAAACATCTGCATCAATAAAACCAAGCTTAATACACGCAGTAGTATGTCACAAGAAACACCGAGCAAGTGCGTAAACGGCTCGCTTGACTCCGACAAAGGTTAACGCCTGCTAAAAACTTCATGGTCAAGCCTGCAATATTTTGCTACTGAAATCAGGAACTGCTTTAATGTTAACACTTTTGATTCGTTCCTGTTTTTGCGTCAGTATTATAAGAAATAAATGAATGGATGCAGTTTATGTTGGCACTTTTTTCGATTTTGCAGATCCCCAAAATCCTGAGATTTTTACTTTGGTTCCGAAATTCCGAACCTTATCACTTCTCAATTGTCTCTCAAAGAAAGAGAGGTGAGGAGGAAGGGCTTAGAACCGTCGCACGCACCAATCCTTAAATTACTTAAAATTATCTAATCGAAACAGATTTGATCAAGTAGCTCATACCGCTAGCAGAAATATACGCAACTTACATAAATTGTTTGACAAGATAACATCGATGACATATAGTGGTTTAGTAGTTCGTACCCCATCCGTTCAACAAAAGAAGATAAACTTCGAGATAAATTTTTTTCCTATATATAGCGAATATTTTACCTTAATACTTAGTTTGTTTAACTTGTGGTATAAATTTTATAAAGCGAATTATTTTTTCATAAAACTGGAAAGTTTTTTTATGGATGGAAATAATTAGTCAAAGCGAAATGTTGTTTACAAAACTTTATGCCTGTGTATATGATGATTTTTATCCAAAGTATGACGTAATTAAGGTGTTTGATCGAACTTGAACTAAATTTGAGAATGCGAATTTTAGATTTACCTGAAAAAGACTCAGAAATTTGTTTGGATAATGTTTGTGTCGAATTATAAATATGTCGTGTTGTCTCCGTGCAACACGTATTTCCGTTTACAAAGCATGTGATTGTTTGTAAGTTATAAACTCTTGATTAAAAAAACCATGTCTTCTAGTTCACATTTAACGGAGGATGTAGTGTGGATTTCAGGAAGTTATATGTTGTTCTTAAACCACTGTACTTATTTGCGCTTAGCCTCATACTACTACCCAAGAAAGATCACATAATTATCGATCTCACTTATTTCAAAATCCACACAGTGCATGTGTTACGGACTTTGTTCCTCACATGTTGTGTTGTTACTTATCATCGTGTTTTCGTTTGAAGCGTTTTTACCAATTAGCACCTTTTACGCGTTTGTTAACTACTTTAATCACGTGATTTGGCACCCTTGTTATATAAAGATTGTGCGCTTTTTGGGGAGGTTGTCTTTTAGCCGGTGTCCGGCTGTGAGCGATTAAATAGGGCCTTTCGAAGATCATCGGTATGTTTTATTAGCGTGATAACGCTACACTGCATACAGTTAAGGGTGTTGCGTTTCACCGTAAATGTGAAGTTAAGCCTGGCTACAAGAACGAGAAAATAGTCGTTACACAAGGAATGTACATACCGGTGGCGAATGTACATACCGGTGACCTCACGTGGCAGTTTTGAGCACTTTGAGTTGTTACACCTTAATTTATCGTATACAGTGTTTGTTTACACTCCGTAATTTATCATTTTGTATGTTTCTTTGTTACATCATGAGTTCGATTTGTGTACACGTTTTGTATCTTACGTATGTTCTACACCTTTGTGGTATAATTTGTTTATTTTGCCTTGGTTCGTAACCTTTTGTTATTGTTTCGATCACATTTGTCACCCGCACCGAAATGCCGCCAGCTTCCTCAACTGATTGCTAAATTCTCGCCGGTGTTCTTGTTGACACGTTTGAGAAAAATCAAATCAGTTCGGTTATAGTAAGTGCTGGTGATACGACGTTTTCTGTACTCTTTTTTTACAGCAACTTTCCCTCGTGAGTTTTAACTTTAAGCCAACGCCTGTTTTGTGTGTCGTTTTTATAAATATCACCAACACCGACACAAAAAACTGGCTAAGACATTTATTTATCATTTAACATAAAGAAGAGTTGTCAGTAAGTATGCCATACAGATGAAAGATTAATATTTTTTTGGTTAATTTAGTCTATAATATTTAGTACCTGTTGGAGCAGTGAAAATTTGAGTTGTACTGTTTTACATACAGGGCACGACAAATGAAGACCGGTGCCCATCTACTCACCCCACTTAAATTATCTCATTTTACCCACATTTCAAGTACCCAATGACTGCTAGGCCAACAGGAGATTATTCAGGCTTCTGATTCCAACCAGCGACCTTCTGCTTTGTAAGCGCTGTGATAATCACTTGATCAAGCTAAGAAAGATAATTGCCAAAATATAGGATTAAACCATACATAAGATTTACACCAAAATAACAAACACAGAAATAGAAATTGTATACTTCATACACCAACATCTTTTATTGCCAGTACATTAATGAATCAAAAATTGCAAATAAAATAAGTGAACAAATAAATATAAAAATAAGAAATGAAACAATATATAATAAATAGTTTGAAATAAATCTTTACCCTGAAACTAATAATTATGTCAATGATTATATCTTTTCCTACTCCCCATTAACCCATTTATTAGTCACTTTTGATTAGGCTATTATGGAGTTCCCTTCTTTCCTTATGCCGAAAAAAAGAAACCACGCAGAGATGGAAACAAGCCGAATGTTTGTGGCCCGAACCTGAAAATGCACGCCTAAACCCGACATTTTAGGCCCAAAAAACACTCTAATCAAGCATGTGAGATTAAAAACAAGTATTTGCAACCTTTAAACCGAGATACTCACTTAACCGGAAATTGATTACATATAAAGATATAGAAAAAAAAATTAGGCATCGGATAAAAGAGGTCACTTCATCGAAGCAGATAATCAGGTAAAACCAATAAATAAAGCAGGTTACAACTGACAGCTTATGGTTTATGCATTAATAATATTTGCAAAATGTCATTAAAGCATAATAACATTTTCACATTCTTTCAAGCGAACACAGCAAATTTCAGATATATATTTAAACCCACCAATTTGGCTCAGTTGGTTGATTACTATGCTATGACATACTAATTAATTCATATAGCAGAAAATCTAATACGAAGATAGATGGATAATTCGTTCTGTAACTTTTCCGAAATTATAATGGCGAGTCAATGTTTTCGCAAAACGATCAAACAATACCAACATAAACTTTAAAAATATTATTTTATTCAGTTACTTTTTTACAGATGAAGTTATAGTTACATACTACATATAGTTATAGTTGATAAATACATTCATCATAATTATTCTTAAACAAAAGATATTTATCGATTTTGAAAAAGTAACTGAAAAAACACCCAGAAAACCGGTAACCACTTTCAGGCCGATTTTAATGTACGGTTATGTAATTTAGGTTACGCACCTTGTTCACCTCGTAAATTATGCGTAATATATTAAAGTTTCCTTGCAATTTTCAACTTTTCGGTAATAACACAAAGATTTCAGGCTAACTTTGTTGTAACCGTTTCATTTCATATTCATGAACCCAAATAAGTTGTGAAAGATTTTCGGCCGGCCATGCTGACTCCCCATAGATTTGTGTGCGTAGTTAATATTCGTGCGAGGTTCGATAAACCATTTTCCTTATATAACCACGACCAAAAATATAATGGCTGATTGTTTCAACTTTTTTTGTAACGTCAATTAATAATTTTAGCATAACCCGTTCCTTATATCGATTATTTGGTGCAAGCTTTTTGTTTGTATAAATTATATATAATATCAATTTTAAATGAACTAGTGCAATTAAGTTTGGATTTATATTAATATACTAGTTTTTTTATTAGCCCATATTTCAGTTTTTTAAACATTTTTAATTTTGTTGTAAATTAAATTTATTTGAATTTATCTTCATTTCTTAAAATTTCTTCAATTTTTGGAAAATATTTTTTTAATCAATACGAAATTAAACGAATCCAATTAAATTGATATAAATCTATTTGAATTTAATTTTTAGGATTTTATTTTAAATCATGGGCTTAAAACAGGTAGCAAGTAATTTTATGAGTAAACCATGCGAATAAGTAACTGCATAAGTAACCAGTGTACCGGTAACCAGCTTCACGCCAGTCAAACAGACAACGTATAAAGAAACTGTAACAAAAGTGATAGGTGTGAACTGTTTTGCCACTTTCTCATCAACTTCTCTCTCGATATACGCTGTTCTGAATCTGTAACCAAAAAAACTCGTTGATAATTTCAACGAAGCAGAAACCGGTTTATTTATAGGCGGCAGTTTTATAATGCAATTTTGACCATGAAATAATTATGTAAGCTTTGTTATTGTCCTTGATACCACTTCGGGGTAAACCTTTTACTGCACGAATACAACAAAGCATTATAAATTAAAGGTTTTTAATCAGGTAACAAAAGAACGAGTGAGTTGACACCAGCAATGTTATTAATGTAAGCAAAACGTTGTGTACAACCCACACGTTTGAAACACCTATACGCAATCGCTGGGTAAGGAAAGCGATGCAACTTTTGAAACATGCAAAACTTACTTCAAACATGCTGCATTATCTTTGTAACTATATTCAAAATATATTATAAAAGTAATCTGTACAAGATCAAGAACATAAAGGTCGTTCAAAAAATACATTACGAAAGGTCTTTGTGTGTTTATTAAGTTCTATTTCCTATACACAAAATGGTATGGTATGGGATCTGGTATGGGCAGGGTTGTCCAGGGGAAACTTTTTCTGTCCCATTATCATATTATGGCAGTTTGTATACCTGTCTCATTTTGTTTTTGTTACGAGACGTCAATAATAATAAATATGGAGCAAAATGCAAATGTACCGTAGCAAAGTTTTCTAATTCAAGGGTGTTATTACGTAAAAACAAACTGTCCAGCATGGAACATGGCACAAATCCCATGTTAGAATTCCTTGGACAACCCTGTGTATCGGAGTATTTACCCTTGGACTGATGGTTCGTCGAAATATACTTTGTGTGTTATTCCACTAATACCTTTTTATTTGATTTCTTGAACTGTTATTGTGTTGTTGCATGACATGGAAACTGTTTATTTTAACCAGTAAATAGGAATGAACGTCGTTAATACCTTGCCCAAGACCGTTGCATGGTTTCGTGGCTGACGTTTTTAACCCTGACGACACTTCATTTCTTTCAACTGTTTGTTTTATAAAGTCATGTACAAACAAATATATTGCATTTGACATAAGTAATATTTTTTGCAAAAATAGCTATAGATGATAAATCGCCCACTTATGAATTGAAGAGCTACGTAATAGCCTATCTCAATACAATCATAGTTTTCGAGTTGACATATTTTTATGACAACTATGATTATCACAAAATATGGGACAGAGACAAATGTACTATTTAACCCTGCGCCTTTTCCCATATCGCATCCGTGATCACAAAACTACAGAAAATATCTCGTGTAGAAAAAAATCATTTTTAAACCTCAGTCATGTGCTTCGGCAATTTTATTTTATCAGATACTTGTTGCAAGACAGGATGCATATGCATGACCTATGTATTATTATTGCTGCTATGGTATACTTATCTTGACTTTATAGTTTAAATCTACCAAGTCACGCCGAAATAGCATTAGGGCATTAGCCATCTCAAGATATAGCGCGATAAAATATTCCCAAATGATATGGGACATATGATTTATGAGCTTCTGAACACGCAAATACATAATACACAATAATTTCTTAAAATGAAAAACTTATTTACAGCAAGTTATACTCTTCGGGTTTGTTGACAGTTATTCAGCGTTATTTTGATGCTTCCAGTAGTTATATTACATAATTTTTCGTATTATTTTGTAATGTTTTACAAATTGTTTTATCGTAGTATTTATTTGTCCGATAAGTTTTATTTGTACTGTGTGATTTTGTTTCCACTTTTTCCATTTTTTTGAGCCTAAGGCTTCGTTCCACTTTATTCCAATTCCCCTCTGTTCCATAATTGATTTTGTGTTTCGTGGAGTGACGTAATAATTGTGGAGCGCATGGCGAGTTTTTGTTTGAAATATGATTTATTCTATACTTGGCCAGCTGGGGGACAGTTGTTGTTTTATCTTTTGACTGAAAAGTAAGTACTTTTAGTGAACCTCCAGCTAGTTTTGATTTGGTTTATATTTTACTGCTTTTCAATATATAAAACGTCCGGAAAGTTTGTGCGAGTCTTCGATTTGTAGCCATAATTTAGTCAACCCGGTTGGTTCGGCAACCGTTATCTCTAGAGCCTGGTAATAGATGACAAACTTATTTGTCTCACTTACAAAAAGCAAAAAACGTAATATGAAAGTTGTCTTTATACCATATTTGGTTATGGTTATGACTTTTGTTATATAGTAAAATATCACAAAACACTCATTAAAAAATTGCGACAAAACTTAGTCTTCCTTGAAAACAGAATTCCTGTATTTTATGATTCATTTAATCATTAATCATTACTCATTACTCATTAATGGCTTACGCGTAAGTCGGCAGCGCTCTCAAGAGAAAAAGTTGTGATCCTAATATTAAGATCAAAAGAAAACAAAATAAAAGCGATAGCCGTGAGCTGTTTCACGACATCCTCGTTTACTTTTTTCTTTCACGCACTTTTTTTTCAATCCGCACACAATAAAACATGTAGTTAATTTCAACAAAGCAGAAACCAGTTTACCCATACAGTCTTATGTTTCATACAGCTTCCTTATATAGAAAATCCATCCATTTGATGGCAAAACATTGTCGATTGTTTCAACTTTGTTTATTACATTAGTTTATTGCCTATAACTACAATGGAGACTTTATATACTGTGGTTTCCTGATTGAATTCACATTCTAAACTTAATATAGCCCATATACCATTTCATGCATTCGAGATATCGTCCCAATTTTCTCCATAAACGCAGCAATTTTACGTGAATATCAGTTTTGAAGTGGTATGGTAAGATATTATCTTTCGTTATGCACTAATGGGGGGTATGACGTTAATTCTGTAGTTGTACAGTTCTCGGGCCAATCGCACTTGTGTTTAAAATGGTTCAGCTAATTGCCTACTTTGCAAATTAAATATTATTAAGTATTTGGAACCCTCAACTTATAGAAAACTTTTATGAAGATTGTGATCTCGATTAAATCTAGTGTTACTAAATTAAGCAAAACGTCGTATACATTCCATGCGTTCGAAACTCCCACGCAATTGCTGCAAAAATAGATGCAAAAAAGATACAAGATTGAGAACATTGGTTACCTGAAAAGCGTATTATAAAAAAATTGTTTTAAAATAATATGTGGAGATCCTATACACGCAAAGTGGGATGGTATATATGGTATCGAAATATTTATTTTCGAACTGAGGGAAATCTTTGCATGACTAAAACTTAGCCACGATTCTTCATCGCTTGACCTCCGATTATAGAGTTTATTTGTTTGCATGCATTATTCGAGAAATAAATTTTTATTTGTGTTTTTGGTTTAGATGGTAGTTTCTCTCAAATTGGCAACTCTTTACCAAGACCACTTAAAAGGGAGCAAGCGCCTTTGCAATGCATTAGTAAGGACATTGCATGTTTTTACAGTTGAAATATTTTTACCCTGGCATTATACCATTTCTTTTTACTGTTTATTTTACAACGTCTCAAAGTGTTATGGAGAAACGTATTGTATAAAAGAAAAAATCTTATAATGTATTTTTCGACAATAGCAAGACAATAAATCGTGCTTTTATAAGGTGGGTTTCGTTTCTGCAAGGAATTGCTGGTACTCAACCTTCTATTCCAATGCGGTACAAGGCACTGAAACTGCGCGTGCAAAACACAGTTGACCGTTATCTGTCAAGCGAGATTTTAGTCTATCTTCGTGCAATTGCTTACATTTCCCATGCATAACATTGCTGTAAATTGTAAATGTAAATAAACATTGTAAATGTGTGATTAAATGTCGCGTGATTAAATGTCCTAGTGATTATGTGTCGCGTGATTAAATGTCCTAGTGATTATGTGTCGGTGATTAAGCGTCGCGTGATTAAGTGTCGCGTGATTAAGTGTCGCGTGATTAAGTGTCACCAAACCGGGTTGCTTCACCCATATAACTTAGTTTTCAACTTGACAATTTTCTGCTGCATTTTGGGCCGAATATACATCAAGACAAATTGTAATAAATCGTATAACATTACATATAATGACAAAATTGCAGAAAAAACTATACAGAAAATATTCCTATATTCCTTTTAACCCGCTATAATTTCGATTTTCGGACAATTTTGTTTATCGCATTTTGCAAGACGTTATTTATACCGTTAATGCGGTAATAATTGACTTGCAAGAGATAAATTGAATAATATAAGTATAGTTCAAAACCAATCACCAAGAAATTGAAGTGCGGCGTTTGACATTTTAAAAGTACAGCAAGCTGAAA